>NW_026733104.1:110000-122500 GCF_028476545.2 Physella acuta
TTCTCTTAGTTACCTCCCCTAAGTTTAAAATCGTTTCAAACTAAATTATCTGCCCCTAATAGCCGTCACTAAACCCGGCTCTACGATTGTAAACATTTAGCGTGAACCACAGCTCACCAGACCATGTGGGGGTGGAAGTGGTTGCGATATGCCTAGAGAGGAAGAGAGGGGGCTGCTAGGCGCGCTTACAGCTTGGTGTTTTGTAACACCAAGAACAGAATTATATATAGATGTGTCAAGATTGTTACGCCTTACGGTCGATTGACTCTGATTTCTAAATTTCTTCCACAGCCATTTTCATACTTAGGGACAGTCTGGTAGGCCGCAGTTGTTTGATTTTGGAGTTGTCTCTCCTAGACAGATAGATAGAGCTAGGTTGCATACACTTTCCTCCCATTGATGTACACATACAAACATACATACTCCGCCTCAAATTTTAGACTTTCCTTACGCAATTCCTCGCCCATGCATGATTCTGACACTTTTTTCTATCAATAAAACTTTACACATTTGGTATTTATTTAAAAAACAAGTATGTGGTTAATTCCCTTTAACAAGCGTGTCATCAACAAATATCCTTATGAGATACATACATGTGTTCGGTTGTATAAGGCACCCAAAACACTAACATACTTTTTTTTTTCTCTTCTTTCTTTTTTTTTTTTTTTTTTTTTTTTTGCCTCAGACATGTAATTTACAGCGTCAGTTGTGTGTGTTCGCTTTAGTATTACAGTTTTCATCATCGGCTTGTGAGGACTGATACAGATTTACAATAGTAATATTTCTTTCTTACTTGTAGCCTACTTTCATTCATTAAAGATGGTTTACTTATACATAGATCTATTACAAAACGTCTAAATATACAAAATTTAAAAAAAAAAACCAACCTGAAACTGAAAATGCAAATGTGTAATTAAATGATGATTCAATGGATTTTTTTTCCTCGGTGTTGGGGGCTGAGGGGACGGGGGGGGGGGGGGGGGGGTGAGAGGGTGTAATTTGGGTTTTTAAGTAGAGCTGAAATAAATTTGGGATTACAGAGACTTAAAATGATACAAATTTTAAGTAATCGATTTTTATTTTTTTAAAATTTTTTTGCCTCAGACATGTAATTTACAGCGTCAGTTGTATGTGTTCGCTTTAGTATTACAGTTTTCATCATCGGCTTGTGAGGACTGATACAGATTTACAATAGTAATATTTCTTTCTTACTTGTAGCCTACTTTCATTCATTTAAGATGGTTTACTTATACATAGATCTAATACAACAATACATTTTCTTTTTTCCAACAACGATACTTTTTTTTTTTAAATTTATTTGTGCTCCATTTTTTTTTCATGTAATACTTTTTTTTTTTTTTTTTTTGAATTTTTTTTTTTAGAATTTTTTTTTATACTTTTATTTGCAGTTTAAAACAAGTGCAACAGCATCAACATATTTTACATAATTTCAAATATTCTTATCCTATGTTCTTAAACATATGAAGATGGATTTACAAATGTATACATATAAAAAAATAGATATTCTGTTTAGACCAGGGGTCGGCAACCTGCGGCTCGCGAGACGCATGCGGCTCTTTTGATATCAAGATGCGGCTCTCCAGCTCCTTGCACAAATACTAATAATCTTAATAAAAAAATAAAATATTTGAAATAAAAAAAATGTTAGTGGCTCTTTAAAACCAGGGAAATTTTGAAAATTGTAACTTTTGGCTCTTCCGCTTCAAAAGGTTGCCGACCCCTGGTTTAGACCAATTTTAACATTTATATACAACGTTTATACAGGGTGGAAATAAATAGTAAGTATGTGCTAGTGAAAAATTTGAAGTCGAGTGATAGGAGGGGTCATGGGGACAAAAACATTGAATTGGGGGGTGGGGTATGTGAGTGTTCTGGTGCAGTGGTTTGTATCTTAACAGTGTTTATAGATTGTGTGGTTGCTGAGAATGGGGTAGGGGTGGGCAGGCGTGAAGCAAGCGTGCATGTGGCACTTTTTTTTTTCTTCTCTTTTTTCGCCTCAGACACGTAATTTATAGCGTCAGTTGTGTGTTCGCTTTAGTATTACAGTTTTCATCATCGGCTTGTGAGGACTGATAAAGGTTTACAATAGTAATATTTCTTTCTTACTTGTAGCCTGCTTTCATTCATTTAAGATGGTTTACTTATACATAGATCTACTACAAAACGTCTAAATATAAAGAAAAAAATAAAATTATAAACCAACCTGAAACTGAAAATGCAAATGTGTAATTAAATGATAATTCAAGGGATTTTTTTTTTCTCGGCGTGCGTGGTGGGCTGAGGGGACGGGGGAGGGGGGGGGGGCGGTGGAATTTGGGTTTTTAAATTGAGCTGAAGAAAAAAAAAGGGATTGCCGAGAATTAAAATTATACATTTTTAAACAAAAGAAATAAGCACGAGTCGGTAATTAATTTAACTATTGCATGTTATATCTTATATTCCATACAAATGCATCTTTTTATTGTGAACATTATTTTTATTTTTTTCTACTTTTTTTTTTAAATTAAAAAGTAATTTTTAACATTTTTAAAAAATCCCGCGCAGGATAAAATAAAAATTATCCAATAATTTTTTCCAATAATTTAATACAAATAAATCAATAAAAAACCCTAACCAATTCTAGAAACTAAAGCAAAGATTGTTATGTCCCTTGGGCTAATCGTAAATAATAAATCCATCACTTCGGTGGTTCAGCGCAGAGCATTGTCTCCCTCTCCCAGATTTACAGATGAAATTATCTCCCTTGTGTGTGCACGATAAAATGTGAAAGACAAGCCTTGGGTGATTTCAAATTTCAATGCAACCCCACCAAAAGTAGTTCGTCTTCCTGATAAACGTCTGACAATGGACGGACCCAGGAGAGGATTGTGTCATTAACTTTTTAAAATCCAAGTGTATTTTTAAGTCATGTTTTATCGTCGTGAGGATAGTTTCTTGATAGACGACGCGGGGAAAAAAATGATATCAGCTTCCGCGTTGGGGTAGAGGGTGGGTGTGCAGTGGTACGGGGTGGTTGGATGGTAGAACATATGACTGCTAAATCAGAAGTCTCGAGTCCGAATCCCGCGGTTTTGTCAATGGAGTGAATACAACACTATAGACGGTCAGGCGCAGACCTTAATTGTGGTAGAGCTTAAAAAATTAATTAACCTCCAGTAATAAAAATGATTATCATTTTAAATGCTCTGATACCGTTTAAAGCAATACATGACTATTGAGTCCACTCAGTTCTAATGGGTACCTAACTCACGTTAAGGAATGTAAAGGCGGCTGGATATTGTTCTGACCCTCAGTTTATTGAGAGTTATTGGCCGGAGTGTGGGGGACTGCTAGCCAGTGATAGGCTTGAAATTTTGAGCAAGATACTTTAAACTAATGTATTTAGAACGATACATTTGAAAAGAAGAAATAATTATAAGACTGTTAAATTGTTAAAAATGTTAAATTGTGTATAGTTAAAGTTAGCAACATATAGTGAAGTGCCGTGTAGCAAACTAATAGTAATATATAGTTCGAACCTTACAATGCATTGGGCAGGTGAAGCAGAGTTAACCTATTAGAGCTGGGTGGACTCAGGCATGTGTTAGGGATTCAAGCCCGGGATTCGAACTAGAGACTTACGAGTTAGTACTTGAACGCTCAACCGTTCGACTACACCTTAAGAGATACCTCACTTAATAACGTGACGTTACAACGTGACATAGTATACGTGACAACTGTAACGTGACACAGCGGCGCGTGATCTAGTATTTAACAGGGTAGCAGTGTGCAACATTCATGACTACCCTTGAAAACAGTGCTGGAAACTTTTCTGAAATAAAAATGTTTAAATTAACTCCCCTGGGAAATCATTAGCGAAACAAAAAAAAACTTTAAAAAACAACAAAAATAATTCTCAGTTGGTGGAGAGAATAGAAACGTTGCTGTCTTTCGTTTCTTTTGTTCCGGTGATAGTTTTGACTGTTTTCCTGTATTAAACATTGTCAAAGAGTACCCTACCTAGCGCCGTGACCGTCAAACTCATTAAATCTACACAAATAGAAACCTCTTTCGTTGCTATTGTTCCGATGACATTTTTTACTGTTACCTTTTATTAAATCCACAAAAATAGAAACCTTTAGTTGCTTAAAATATGTGTACTATTGCAAGCAGGCCAATGGGCTTTCTTGGTATTATTTTTGGTATGTATTCGTTTATATAATAGGTTGATGTCTTTCTATCTATGTAGATGTAACTAGCTTAACCCAAATAACTTTGTTCAGTTCAGCTTTTTTGGGGTATACAAAGAAAAGTGTTAATTCCCTTTCCAATAGTACCAAGACTAAATTAATAGTGTAATCAAATTTCTTAAATGTGAACATTAAAACTTTTTTTTTGTTCAAGGCAAAAATTGCCGACAGTCAGATATTGCAAACCAGTAAAGTTCCCTTTTTTTGAAAATGACGGTAATTTGGTAAGTGAAGAAGAGTTCACTTGTTTTTGTGACCTCGGTATATGAAGAGATAGTGTGGTCAGCACATTGCACGGCTGTCTTTACTTCTAAAGTGAATTGGTTGCCATGAGCGGGTAGACTCAGGGACGTTCAACTGACTTAAACTCGGATTCGAATTCGAGATTTTCGAGTTAGCAGTCTAGCGCTCTACTTCTAGGCCACGCAGTCCCTACTTTTGAATGGGTTTTTTATAAAGGGGACAGTATCACCCAATCTAAGGGAGAGAAACAAAATAATTTACCAAAAAAAACAAAAAAAACTATTAGATATCCACCTGTCTAATTTTTACTGTGAATATACAGCATATATTGTGTGGGGTATAGCAACAACTTTCCTACAAATAAATGTACTAATATTTCTATTTTCAAAATATATTGTAAACAATTTTTCTAAACCATACATAAAGTATTTAAAACTAGGCATTAAGTTTCCTTACGTGACAATATTATGAAATAAAGCTTAAGCAATCTAATGCTTTAGAAAGTATCTTGTATTAGATCTATGTATAAGTAAAACAATGACAGCACTCAAACACATATACCGTAATTAACAACACCAAAACGTAAAGAACATATTACACTGCTTTTGCCACCTGGAACGCCTAATCGAACTGACACATCCCCCTTTCATCACACCCTCTCCGCCCCCCCGCCCCTAAACCTCATGATCCCAATATCACATTTCCCCTCAAAACTGCATCCCCTCGTCCCTATCACCACCACCCCTGTGATGAAGTACTATGTTAAACAGTGACTGATGTATTATCCAAATACATTTCTAACAACATCAATGTAACCCCCAACCCCCATGTCCCCACTTCGTGTCGCATCATTTATCATTTGGCATTTCATTTCCCTATTGTTGCTTTTTGTGTATTGTTTAATTTATAAAGCTTACAAACATTGTAAAGCTATCATTTGTTACTATATTACTATTATCATATATGTAAGGTACTTTGGTCCACAACGTACAAACGACCCCAATGACCCGTACTCCTCTTGTATTCATTGTATTATCACCAAACTAACACTTACAGTTGTTTCGTTAACTTTACTAACTCTTTTATGTGAACACCCTTTTTTTATCTATAAAACTCCACTGTATCCCTACACGTGATAGCTACACGCCTACACACCCCTAACCTGTCGGTACTAAACATTCATCTAAACATAAACACCGACTTGAACATACCAACCTTCCACCCTCCTACTAATTCGCTCACACAGCAATCTGTTCGTCAAACCCTCCCCCCCCCCCCCACCCACACACACTACAAATGGAAACACCTCAGCAGTCAGATAACACAGCACAAAATTTGACGCTTGGCTTGCCTTAAAACACGCAGTCACCCTCTCCACGCCTCGTCAGACACATCTACCCACTCCCCCCTCTCCCCCTCTGTCCACTTACCCTTAGACATGAAAACACCACTTTCCCTTTAACTTTTCCAACGACCCCACCACCCACCCCAACATCAATTTCGAATATCTATTCATTTACTTTTTAAAGTTCTAAATCTTGTTTCTTTCCCCTCCTTTTTACACAGCAACCTTTTGAAAACTCAATGCGACCAGTACATAAATAAACACTCTTTTAACTAGTCAACTTATTTTGTTTCCCTACATTGAAAATGCTCCACTGGCCCTTTGTCATTCTCGAAAAAATATCCTTTCCACTCCCCACCCAGACTTTTGACACGTTTATTTGACCTTCACCCCTTTTACTGCCATCTTTTGTAATTTTTGTTATAAGCATATACATGACATCATGTTAATATTCTTTATGTCCATGTTTAAAAACCTTTCGTTTTCTTTTGAAACTATGTAAAAAAAAAAAAAAATGTGATGTTGATGTACTTGTTTTAAATTGCAAATAAAAGTATTAAAAAAAAAATAAATAAATAAATAAATAAATAAAGGGACACATTTCAAAACCATCAAAAAAAATAAAATAATAATTACAGGCTCCCAGACAACCAGCTCTGGAAGAATTTCTACAGGGGCACAGGTCGCCCCCATGGTTACCCACCTACTTTGTGGGATGCCTGGGTTGAGTGATCTGCCCTTAAATCACAAATGTAACGAGTTGTGTGGTAATAAGCTATGAGCCCAAACCTAAATTTAAAAAATTCAAATTTGTGTTTATCTGTCCCGTCCCAAGCATTAACTTTTCATTACAAGGTAATAATCAATATATTTATTAGTATATTAAATAGTGAAAGTAAAAAAAAAAAAAAAAAAGTAAAACATCTGAAATGAATGAAAGCAGGATACAAGTAAGAAAGAAATATTACTATTGTAAATCTGTAAGTCCTCACAAGCCGATGAAAAAAAAAAGTGCTCACAAGCCGGTGATGAAAACTGTAATACTAAAGCGAACACACAACTGACACTGTAAATTACATGTCTGAGGCAAAAAAAAAAAAAATTTAAAACATTTAAAACATTTCAAAGTTAAAAATTTTAGCACAATAAAAATCTGGTAGTTTCAGCTGAAGTTAACCATGTTATGCAACTCTTTGATTATTCTCAGCAACAAGGGCCTAAATGTTGAAAACCGATGAAACAGTCTCCCTTATACAGTGATTTCAAAACATATAAACAGTTTGAATACATATTTCACCAACGCGATTGTTTAACTATTGTTGTTTATTGTTTAACCCCTATTGTTTATCTATTGTTGTCTACTGTTTAGCCCCCTTTAACATACCTCACATTTCTACACCAAAAGAAGCCGTGTTGTTGGTAAAACTAGGTCGGTCTTCCTAAAAAAAACATCTCTTAAAGTGTACTTTAATTTAATAATTAATAAAGGTTAACCCCTATCCACCAAGTAATTAAAAGGTAGGTCACATCAAGTTCAAGAACAAACAAAAAACTTCGTCAAAAAAAAAAACAAAACCCACCCATAATTACTGGTTACATAAGACATAAAGTACATACAAAAATTAAATCCCTCATTAAAGCAATTTTTTTTCGACTTGTATACGCAAGTAATAATCTTAGTTTATTAATATTAAACCCTGACGTCGCTATTTTTATAATTAAAGTCAACCCTGGTAAATCAATATTTAAAAAAAAAGATAGAACCTTCTTCATATAATAACCAGGTTTAATATAAAGTAACTAAAGACTCCTGGGTTTCATAGCAAAAAAATAAAAAAAATGAAAGACTAAATTTTATCTTGTATTAAGATATTTTAATGAACGAAAGATAGCCATCAACGCAATAAATAGGATGAGTAAAAAATGTTTTAAAAATTGTAAAACATTCAATAACCCATACTAAGTTTATCTTAATGAGAAAAAAGTATGCGTTATACAATCTCTGTGTACTAGATAAAAACGCTTTAAAAAAATTAAACAGAGAAAACGGTGATTATTTTTTTATTTAAAAAATGATAAATAATTAAAAGCGTATTCGACTGATAAATAATAGTAGTTTTTTTAATAACGCTAGGACTAGGAAGGAAACGAAACAAGACTTCCTTCAGGGGAAGTAAAAACGTCAGATCAAGGGGAGAGAAGAGAACTCGATCTACTTCCTCGCACCGAAATGAACCTTGGCCACATTTGTTTTTTTTTATGCCATCATAATTGCTGTCAGTATTTGTGTGTGTGTGTGCGGGAAAAGGGGGGGGGGGGGAGGCGGAAGGGTAGAATGGGGGTGGGGGGGGGGCGTCACTCATACAAAAAAAATAGGCCTAACAGTAGGTATAACAGTCTAGAACTCGTCCACTAAAATTTTACAGCGGATTTATATTTACGATCGAAATGCTTAAGCCAAAGGCCCATATTATATTAAGGGGACTTAGGTATTAGTATTTATCTCTGGCTAGGGGAACATAACTCTCGAATTAATCTCCCCTGGAAGACCTACCCAAGCGAGATAACTCTGACTGAGTTTCACACGAGTGCTGCCCCTTTCACTAAACCGCCCACTACATTTTCCTCTAATTTCTACAAGGCCGCACAGTGCGAGCCGGTATGGAAATGTATTACACATAATTCATTTCCTAATCTGTGATAACGGGGGAATGAACGCCGCTAGCTGAGGTCGACGTTCGGCGCGATTTCCGCCACGATTTCCGTTGTCTTTGAAGTTTTTTTTTTGTTAGTTTGTTTTTCTTTTTCTAGTGCGGTAAGGTTTCATGACTTAAGTTATGTAGAGGTGAAGGCTAGGTCATTAGATATTACAAGTGTAGGCGGAGCACCCCCCCCCCCCCAACCCGAAAAACTTTATCTCCAACTTTGTTAAACTGAATCTTACGAATATGACAAATGCATTTTTTCTGGAATGGTGATGCACGCTAAAGCTACCCACTTTCACAATGGTTTGGGCTTCATTCCCATTCTCAACATTTTTTAAATTCTTACAAGCGAAAATACATGGTTGTACTATTACATCGCTATCCATCGAAAATAGCGTAAAGTACTACTTCCGGTTAACAGAATGTACTCAAAATTTGACCCAAGTTATAGGCTTTTGAAAAACTAGAAGTAGAATAGTTTCCACATCCGGCTACCGGAAATCGCTGAAATGTTGATACAGAACAACAAATTTGATGTAATACTTATATATGAAATACCGTCTACTCAGCCGTAACGATGCTTAAATTATCATGTTCACAGACACACACACACACACACAGAGTGAGAGAGAGAGAGAGAGAGAGAGAGAGAGAGAGAGAGACACACACAGAGCCAAGACTGCAAAATTTTAAAAAATCGAGATTTGTGAAAATCTCGATTTCTGTTTTTTTCGCACGATTAACTATTTCCTCAATACTCAGTACACAAGAGGTGGAAAAAGAAGTGTTTTTTTTTTTTACAATTTGTAGTTATTTTTGTAAACTGCACTACTTTAAGAAGTACACATTAATAGCAAAAATATAAACCTAAAACGCTGACGTCAAATGTAATTAGTTGAATAATTTAAATTAAACTAATTGTTCCGACCATGTTCATACTAAATGTAAATACAAGGCAAGACGCAGGGTCCTAATGTAGACTGAAGGCCATTTAAAGTCCATGTTTCATTAAGACGCAGGGTCCTAATGCAGACTGAAGGCCATTTAAAGTCCATGTTTAATTAAGTACACCAGACGGTTGATTAAATCATGCTTTATAAAATCAGTTAATTACTTAATTAGTCCTAGAATGTTCTGGGAAAAACCAAGTCAACATATCTTCAAGAATTTTTTGATAGCTGTTCTGTTGAGGTATGGTTGAAAAGAGGGTCAGTTTGTCTTTTTCATTATTATTATCCTAGGAAAACTTTAAAATAGGCTGAAACTAGAACAAAATATATAACAATGTATTGACAAAATCAACGTGTTAATTGTTCCTTACAGAATGATTTTCGTGTAAACATAAAAGTAAAATTAACGTTGATTTATAAAGGTGGTTTTAAATTTTAAACATTCAAGCCTTGCTAGCCCTCTATACAAAAGGGTGTTTTTTTATGTAAACATACCTAGCATATCAGTGCTTCTACATAAACATAATTTTAAACATATACATATAAACCATTTCAGCCTTTCAACGAGAATCCCTATTTTAAATGTTCACATACAAACAATTTAGTAGGACTGCGTGGTTGGAGGATAGAGATTACGACTGCTTACCCGAAAGTTTCGAGTTCGGATCCCGGGTTTGAGTATGAAGGTCTTTCATGAGTCCACCCAGCTCTGATGAGTACCTGTCTCATGCTATGGAAACAAAGGCGGCTAGGCATAGTGTGATACACTATCAACCTCTATGTTGAAGCCATTGAAACAGTTGAACTCTACTTCATCTGCCCAATGTGTCTACCCAGCTGGACACCGGACTCACGTTTGACAATGTAAAGACTGATCATATAACTAGGTCATTGAAACAGCTGAACTCTACTACACTTACCCAGGGAACCGTCAGGTTTGAGTTTTGTACTTTTTACACAACTAAGCTATACCTGCTACCAAAACCATTATTTGACATATAAACATACAAACTAGATTAGCCCACCAAAAGTGCATCACCCTACCCCCACTATCTGTCATATAATATACATCACAACACGCCTACGCCTATGTTGTGATGTATTTCCGGTGAGTGCTTTTATTTACGTTATTTTGAACAATGTTTTGGTGCACGGCACGTTACTCCACAAAATCGATACATCAATGGACATAATTGAAGGCATTGCTTCATGCCAGATAAAAATGGCGTCCTTATGTTATGGTGGCCGTAAAACAAAAACAAAAGAATTAAGAGCGGGTTTTTTTTTATATTTTTTTTTTACTTTTTAATTTCTCGTATAAGTGTATAGAGGAAGTCGTATCTACTCTAGTTCTGGTTTATCAAAAACATGTAATAAAATTTAGGTGAAGGAAATTTCACATTTAAGTATTAAATTGTATGCGCAGGTTTATATCAATTTATGAACGATATCCGGTAACCGGAACTTGTACAAAGCCTAATTGAACTGAAAGTGCCATTCCCCTTACCGTTATATAAGAATATATAAGAAAGTTTTATGGAGATCACTGTAGCTTTATTGTATACACGTCTTATAAAATTCCCCCAATGTATTGAAAATTGAGAAATTTTATATTCGATAATTAAAAAAAAAAAATTTAAAAAAAAAAGATGAGGCTAACGGCATTTCAAGAAGCCATCGTTTTCCATCAGAAACAGGTGAAACAGTCTAACAACCAATTCATAAATGAGCTAGGCAATGTGCAGGTTTATTTTAATTCATTTTTCCTGCAGTTTTAAATCGTCCCTTGATGGAATATGGAGCAAAATAAACAAATAAACAGATGATAAAATAAAATAAAAACACGTGATTTCTATCAGCTGTTAATTACATCGCAACAAACACGACCAAGGCTTTGTCTTTTTTCACCATCAAAATAGAAACCTTATTTTCAGTTTGCTGAGGTAATTCATTCGGAAAAAATTGCGAATTTTAATGTTCGAAGCAAACAACATCTATATCTAAACAAAGGACAGGTACTTAAAACAGAAACACATTGCATTCATGAAAAAAAAAATTCTCCTGAAAACACTTACATGTTTATATAGATCAGGGGTCTCCAAACTACGACCCGCGGGCCGGATGCGGCCCGAAGCGATCTTTTTGTCCACGGAAAAAAACGTTTGTTGGTGATGGCTGAGGAACTTTGTCCAGAAAAATCAAAGACATGTTTGGAATTAACTGGCCCCCGAACTGAAATTTGATAGTTAATGCGGCCCTTCGGACTGAAAAGTTTGGAGACCCCTGATATAGATGAATCGTGGGACGATATTAAAAATAGAAATAAAATCTATCCATGACGCTCCGTCTCATATCTGCCAATAAATCAATAATTTATGTGGACAGGTCAATACCATAAAACAATACCCGAATCTCCACAAGTCTTCAAAACGGAAGTTCCGTCCTATTTACAATCGTGTTGCTAAGGATATGCGTCGTTATCAACAACAGTGAGATATCGCTCTAAGATCTGTTTTCTTCCCAAAAAACAAACACTTCAGTTGTTGTTCTTAAATTTTCTTAAATTTTCACTTTAAAAAAAATAGGCCTAACTAATACGGTCAAGCAAATTTTTTTAAACCAGAACAAACGTTTTTTTCTTTTCTTTTTTTTTTAACTTAAAGGATGGTTTGAGATAGAAAGAATTTATTTCTCGTTTGTCAAGCTGACAAGTTATAAATTATTTTCTGGTTTCTAAGCGATTCATCCCGGGGTGTGTTTTTCTCGCTCCTGCTCTGCCCGTGTCGGTACCGGAAGTCCCACCCCCGGGGTGGGTGGGAGATCCCCAGGAAGGGCAAGAGATGGCCCAGTGTAAGATGGCCCAGTGTGAGATGGCCCCCCATTCAACCTGAAGTTTCGGCTGTCACGAAGGAAATTGCTGACCGGTGACGAAAGAATGGAGATGACGTCAAACCGGGTTAAAAAAAGAAGAATGGGAAATTCCCGACCTCAGGCTGACCTTGATAGC
>NW_026733104.1:127500-140725 GCF_028476545.2 Physella acuta
CTAATACATGTTTATACATTTTCTCTCCTTATATCTTATTTTTTTGATTGAGTAGACCTTTATACAGAAAAAAATTACCATGTAATTAAGTCAATGATTTATGGCTTATTGTAGATGCGTTTGCGGAAGAAGTTAAATAGCAACGAAATAATTTTTAAATCATGTTATACTATTTGACAATAAGACTCACGGAATTATAGAACTCCAAATTTCTACTAAATCTCTTATTTTACTTCTTTTATAACCAACTGAAGATCTACCATAGTTTAGACCCATTAGATAGTTTGTTACAGTTTATAACTATAATTAGAGTCTCAACGACAGAATCAAATGAGAAAAAAAAATATAAACCCTTATTCTATACCGACACCATCGATGAGCGGCTCAACGACAGTGTCGTTGCGAATAGTGTAGGATAAGCAGGGCTGATAACTCTAATAGCGAGACTTGTACAGTGTGAGTTATCTGTCCACGATCAGTCCAATGTGAGAGCATTGTTTTAATATAAAGGGACTTTATCTATGCTAGTAGGTCTCAAGTACTTCGGTCCAATGCGAGTTTTAGTATTAAGGGAATTTGTCTATATAAGTAGATCCCAAGTACATAACAAATTATATTTATTTTGTATTTAATCGAGTTATTGTTTTTGAAATATGTAGAATCGATGGATAACGAATAGACTACACTTTTTAATACTACGTAATGATTGTGCATTTTTGTCTAAAAAGGTAATATATTACAAGACCAGCTATTCATATTTATGTTGATTTCTTCTTCTTCGTTCTTAATTGTAATAACGAACGGGATTTCCTCCAACATAGTTAATTAAGTGATATGTATTAAGAAAAATTAATTCTATTAATAATTATTTATTTTGATTAAGATAGAACCTGTTTTAGTTTACCTAAATTTAAACCAGATTTCAAAATTGAAAATTGTTCTGAATCAGTAAATAATATAGCTCAGCCCATTGTTTCTAGATTGTTCCAGGCTTCAGGCTTGAAAGAACACCACAAATGCTCAAATTATTTCATCCTCATGAAATTACGCTTCAACGTAATTGAAAACATCACATTGACATCATTTCAACATAGAGTCATATCGACATTATTTAAACACAATACCAATCTGACATTATTTAAACTGATCACATCGACATAATTTGAACACAACATCACAATGCCATAATTTAAACCCATCAAATTAACATTATTTAAACACTACATCAATTTACATCATTTAAACACACCATCCCATTGACATCATATAAATACATCACATCGGCATCATTTAAACACATCACATAAACATAATTGAAACACATCCTCTCTTGCGGTCAGGCCAAAATTCAATTTATGCGGCCTCAGCCCGCGTGCATAAACAACCTTATTCTGTTTTGTGTCTGCTAAATCTATCATTATTTATTTAGATGATATTGAAAATGTGCTGAAAATAAAATTAAGAGCCGTCCACAGTTTCGTAAAGCCATCAAATTGTCAATTTTTAAAATAACAATCACGAAATTATTTTCTAAAAATTATTTTAAATTTCGGAGATTATGTAATATAATGTAGGTTTAGCTCATTTAACTATGCAAATATTTGAATTACGCAGGCAGCTATTTTTCATTTTTAAGGTATTTAGGTTGAGTCAGCATTCAATATTTGAGAGGTTGAGTCAGCATTCAATATTTGATTACTCACGTTTTATTTAAAACAATGAATACACTGTCTAGGGTAAAACTGGATAAAGTTTAGAATTTATTTCTGATCAATTTAGAGGAATTAAGCCCTTTTGTGGGCGTCATTGCGTCGGTGGCTCTTTAAAAAATAAATGTAGTGAGGTGAAATTGGATGGGGTCCAACAAAGACTATGGTGCCCAAAGGATACAAATTTACGAACTGCGTAAGTAGTAAAACCCTTTGTAGTTGCAGAATGTTAAATACGTTATGCGTGTTTTATTTTCCCGGGGATGGGGGAGGTGGGCGGGGGGGGGGGAGTAATGCGTGGGGATGGTAAGAGTGCTGTATAAATATTTGGTATTCAATTGGCCAAACCACGACTTTAAAAGCAGCAACATTAGACATTGTTACAAAAATATGACCCAGACGGAAGAATAGAAAGCAGTTTGTGTTTTCTACTTCGTTTATCAAAGATAAATGAATTATAGAAGCTTTAACCCGATTTTTTTTTCCGGAACAAGAATAGTAATCCAGCGTCATGGCATCAAGCTTGCATACATATGCAATATTCCACGGAGGTTTAGCATAACCTAGGCGGCAGACCGTCTTAATGTGGGCTCTGAGTTTCGGACAATCTGGAATCAACAGAGAGAAGCTGTTGAATTGTGATGAATTAGTTATGGCATCAACGGAGAAAAATGTTGAACAGGGTTTTCTATCAACTTAAAGAAATGTTGCATCGTGTTGAGTTGTATCAGTGTCTGCAGAAAGGCGTGTTGAAAAGTGTTGAATGATACGTTTTTATCAACTTACGGAAATGTTGTATTGTTTTTCATAAAGCAATTTATTACCTATTGTATAAAGCTATTTTTTACCTATTTCATAATTCAATGTATTACCTATTTCATTAAGTAATTAATTACCTATTTCATAAAGCAATGTATTACCTATCGCATAAAACAATTCATTACCTATTGCATAAAACAATTATCTTGGCCTACATGTTAAGGCAGTTTTTAGCATCATAAAGCAATGTACTTAAAAAAAAAGCCATTGTGTTCGCTACATCTTAAAGCAACGCGTAACCCGATTTACCAAGCTATTTCTTTAAAATAATTTATTACGGTTAGATTTTTGTGTAAGGATCACTTTAACTTCCGTCATTATTGATATTTGTATGATATCCTTTTACATATTCTGTCATACATTTTCATCTATTTTCACACATTCCCATCTATTTTTATACATTCTCATACATTTTCATACATGTTCATAAATTTTCATAAATTTTCATAAATTTTCATAAATTTTCATACATTTTCATAAATTTTCATACGTTTTCATACATTTTCATACATTTTCATACCTTTTCATACATTTTCATACATTTTCATACATGTTCATACATTTTCATACATTTTCATACATTTTCATACATTTTCATACATTTTCATACATTTTCATACATTTTCATACATTTTCATACATTTTCATACATTTTCATACATTTTCATACTTTTAGAAACTCAGACACGCCAACTCATCAAAAACCATTTTATCGGAGTTACATTCAGACCATTTTTACCAAAAGAGAAGATGGTGCAACAAATAATGGACACAGAAAAAATTATACATGAAATGTAAAATAAAACATGGGCATATGTGGTTAGATTTTCGTTTAATGGATAACCTGATTTTGTATTGCACTTTGTGTTTTTTTTTTAATTCGAATCAATGACGTCATTTTCTGTATTTTTATAATTTCACTAGAATTGATTAATTATATGTGTGGGTGGGTGTTCGTGTGTGTCGATTGTGTGTCTAAGTGTCTGTGTTTAAGATGCTGTATGTGTGAAAGTGTGTATCTGTGAATTTTTGTGTGTTCGTTTTTTGTAAGTGTATGGTTGTGTATTTTCGTGTACGTGTGTGTTTATTTATGTATTTGTGTGAATATGTGTGTTTTTGTGTTGTCTGTGTGTGGTAGTTTATGTATGTATGTGTAGATTTCCATATATCTGACACACGCACGCACACACACACACACATACACTGTCACAACATTACACCACCAACCGATGCACTGTACTATTATAAAAGTCTCCGTTGTTTTGAAACTTCACAAAACACTTTCTTGTTTAAAGGGTAAAAAAAACATCGACGTCGTTTATGCTCTTTTGCTAATGTTTTCATTCTTCAAATATAACCTAAAAAAATTGTCTAAAATCGGCATGTTGCTCCTAAAACATCATAAAAATTATTTTAACAGTTCTTGCTAAAATATTATGACATTTAAGAAATAAGTGTAGGAAAAAGTTAAAAAAAAATTATTGTTACATTATTATAAAAGAAGATTAACAATAAAATAATTATTTTTGAAGATCCATAAATACGGTAGGTTTCTTCAATAGCCTATATTGCAAAATATTTGTTATATAATTTCTAAAAATAAACGGACTCGGCAGCTTGGGTTTCGCAAAGGGAAGTAGAAAATGAGTCGATTGTACAAACAAATTTATAATCATACACATTTTACTTCACTGAAAATAAAAATAAATTAATTTTTTTTTAGTACGAGCATGTGTTGCTCATTTTAAAAGCTCCTACATATTTTACTAACGCTTTTATTTAGGAAGTTTTGTTTTTTCGCGTTTAAAAAAAAGTTTTTATTAAAGTTTTATTTTACATTTATTTTATTTTCGAATTCTTGAATGTAACTACGTTATTTTAACCTTTGAACTTAAACAGCCTTTAATCGTCTCTAACTTGAACTGATCTGTAAGCAATGCCCACAACTTTACATTCCCGAACTCACACCCTCACAACACACTCGCAACTTAGAGTGTGTTGACTTTAACCTTAAACTCGCCTCTATCTTTACCTAGCATGTAAGTAATGCCCCTAGCGTCACATGTCCAAAACCCCACACCTCTCAGCATGTACCCCCCCACCCCCATCCCCACCCTACCTCCCCCACCACCACTTCCCCTAGACCATCAGAGTTTTCAAAGCTGCCTCCAATCGACGATGAATGAGTCCTACATTGTCAACTTGAATTACGTCAAGCAAACGAAGTCTCGCGCCAAGAAAAACGATCACGTCATCTCTAGCGATGTTTGCCGAGATCTCGCCGCTTCTCGGCAAGGGGGAGGGACCCTGTCACGTGAGTCTGCGCAGAAGTTCTCTGCGCACCTTCCGATTGTCGCCTGTCGCGATTCAATTAACGGAAGTACGTTTGAAGCATTTTTTTCTGATTCTCTGTGAACAATACAGAGCTAGAAAAAGTGGGAGGGGAGGGGGAGGTGATGTAGACGTATATTGTATTTCGTAATTTGGGTTAAACAGACGACGCTTTCAAATTGTTATCGTTAACAAGTTGACCTAGTACAGGCCTCTGACAACAATTAAAAAGCTTTCCATCTTATTCACAAACTAACCAGCTCGCGCGCTGTGTAAAGATTTCTTTTATAAAACGCTAATGGCAGTTGTAAGAAAAAAAATTTAATTTAGAGTGTAAATACCCGAAGTGACTTGGATGTATTGTAAAGTCTGGGGCTATATGAAAAAAAAACATCACATTAAAAATAAAAATTCGTCTATTTGCTTTATAATATTGTTTGAATGTATGGGTCGATCGGCAGAGCATATGACTGCGTACCAGAAAGTCTCGAAGTTTAAGACCGTAGAATGCCATTGAGTCTGCACAGTTCAGATGGGTATTTGACTCAGGTTTGGGAAAGTAAAGGCGGCTGGGAATAGTACTGACCATTTCATATTGCCCCATGGACTATCAGGTTCGAAAATGAACTTTATTTACTTTATTATTGTTTGAATGTAATCATAATTGTTGCTAGTACATTTATACTTTCGAACCTGGGAACTGTAAAGTTCTACTATTACTTGAACATAGCGTATGACATGATATTGTGGTCAACATAATGCCCAGCCGTATTTACATTCTGGTCAGCACAATGCCCGGCCGTCTAACTAGAGCTGGGTGAACTCAGACACAATCGGACAAAAACCATTCGGCTTAGTATTCATGCGCTCCATCATCCAATCACGACGACGACCCTAATTATACAACTGAGCTAAAATACAATAAAAGATGATGAAGACTAGCACGCACAAAAAAAAAAACAACGTAGCCAAACATTGAAGCTTAGAAGATTACTAGACCAATAAAAAGCAATAAAAAGGTCGAAACGATTAAATCTTCATGGCAAATCTCGCTTCGGTTTTGTCGCAATAAATAAAAAATAAAAAGCTTCTTAGTTCTAAACAAGTTTTGCAGGTTTTTAAAAAAATATTTTGACAAAAAAACATAACACCTAATGATATCCCCTTTAATATTACAATTTAAAACGAAGTAGAAGATAACCTAGATCACAAAACAGTAGAATCTAAAGTGATTGGTTAGTCAATACATTTCATTTTTTATTCTTACTTGTTATATTATAATGATGTATTATTTTTAAAAACTCAACCTCTATTCCAGAAATTAAACAAAAAAGACTTTCCTATCTAATGAATTAAGCCTCGTTTTCACTCATAATAAATCAGTTTAGCAACACAAGATAGATGATTCTTTTTAAAAAATGCCTACGTATCTAAAAATAGCCCATTTTTCATTATCTTAAATCCTCGGCCTCACTAATTTGATCAGCTGACGAGATATAAAAATACCAGCTGCACATGAAGCAGGTTGGAATAAGACAAGGAGACGTAGGAAATACCTCTTTAAGCCTAGCAAGCGCAGATAGATAGACTGTAATACATTGGCGCTTAATCGCAGGAATAGCCTCCATGTATGTTGTGGCGGGGGGGGGGGGGGGGGTTAGAGATTAATTCAGGAAAAGGGGTCAGCTTATGCGTTGAGAAACAGATGCATGGGGTCAGCTATAGTTCAGGGTGATGGGAAATCATGACGCGGTGACCGGATTTAAAGTGCATGAGTTCTTAGCGTGAAATATATTAAAAATTATAATTAAAAACAATATTAATGAAAGAAGAGAAAAAACCGTGATGCCTATTGATTGAATAATTAGAAGAACAACCTTAAATTAAAAATCTGGAACCTAATGAAACATTTCTTAGAAGTCTGAGAACCCTTTGCTTTGCAGACGACACCAACGTTGTCTCTATCGATTAGGGGGTTCTCAATTCAAGCGTAGCGAACTCTCTAAACAAGCGCTAAAGACTGGTTTTAAGATCAAATTGAACTATTAAGTATAAAGGCTGATTCACTGTGGGAATTTATATGTTTGATAATTTACATATATGGGACGGAGTGGCGTAGCGGTAGCAGAGGCGTAGCGACCCTTCCCGGCGCCCGGGGCGAACTTTCAATTTGGCGCCCCCCCCCCCGATTATATATATATATATATATATATATATATATATATATATATATATATATATATATATATATATATATATATATATATATATATATATATATATATATATATATATATATATATATATATCTATATACATGTGTGTGTGTGTGTGTATAATTATGTGTGTGTGATAGTGTGTTTACATATAAGCTTGTGTGTGGGTAAGAGTGTATTTGTGTGTGTAAGCGTGTGTGTAAGCGTGTATGCTACAGTCCGGACAAGGTTTAATAATTACATTGTATGATTTTCATTCCTTAAAACTTTACGACAATTTAATTCCCATTAAGATGCGTTTAATTTTTTTGCGAAAGATTAGTAATGTCAGTAAAAAAAAATAAGCCTGATCTGTGTTAGAGGGTAGTTTGTAGCTAACGCTAATATGTTTAGACCAGCCTTTTATGTTCTAGTTTTGGAACGATCTCTGTTGTGATATGGTACATAGTTGGATTCGAAGTTTGTTAGAGTAAGGACACACAAGTGACATACAAGAAGAAGTTATCAGAAATATTTATTGTTCACATTGGAATACGACATGGGTATTTCGTTGATTGGTTGATGGTATGACAAAACAAGCTAGAGAAAACAAACTGGAATCCAACGGATGTTAACAGCTCGTAGTCTTGGATTTCGCAGATTTGCCCTGCCTTCTCGCACACAGAGTTTCTTCCAGGCATCTCTTCTGGGGGGGGGGGCGAAGCCCCCCGAAATTTTTTTACCGCCCCCCCCCCCCCCCTCGAACGAAATGAAATTTATATAATTTATATATAGAAAATATATACGTTTAACAGTGTCCGCCCCCCCCGAAGAAAGTCTACCGCCCCCCCCCCCCCTCGAAAATTTCAAGTGCCCCCCCGGAGAAAAAAGTCTGGAAGAAACACTGCTCGCACAACGTCAACAACAAATGCAGAACTAATTGTATTGATTGAAGAAGCAGTAACAATCAATTTAATGATAGCCCATGACGTTCTGATTATAATCAGCAGCAATAAAACGCGTTTTAACACTCTAAGAAACTGTAGAATTCAAATGCATTGTCAAAAAAATTCAATCAGGATCTATAACTAAATGTGGTCTCTTTTACTGTATGGCTTGGAGCTAGATTACAGACAGTGGAGAATGAAATAAGAGCATGGAAAAAAGTGGTGGTTAGTGGCTTAGGGATTCAAGAATCCGTGATATTTAGTTCTCTTTAATATAGTTCAGTGATCCAGGTAAGATGTAATGCAATCAATCAAAAGTATCTGATCTCTCACGTTGAAGTTGAGAGAATCGTAAGAATCTTACAAAGAACTAGTCGCGTCTTTTTTTTTAAACAAAACTGGCTATTGAAATTGTACATTACGCGTTAATACACTTGGTTTCTTTACTAAGTGTTAAGAGAGTTATCTACTCACCAATCCAGTACAAATACTTGCGATTTTTGTTAGCGAAAAAAGCGCCCCCCCCACACACACTCATCACAACCATCTTGGACAAAGTTTGTAGAGCGGTTTTTAACGTAACTAACTTTTTTTTTAAATGTTACACAATTATACAATGCACAGTACAATTCGTTTCTTTCTGAGAGCTAAAGGTTGTTTACTCAGAATCCTGTGTAATTTTGCTATTTTATTTAGCCTAAAAGCGCCCCCCTGCACCATCTTGATAAAAGTCACTAACGTATTTTACAGTTCAACAATCGTACAATACGTTTTAATACAATTGGTTTCTTTTAATAGCGGTAACGTTTATCGACTCAACAATCTAGTGTAAATTCTTCCGTTTTAAGTCTCGAAAAAGCGCCCCCCCCCCATCTAGGAAAAGCTTCAAAGCGGTTTTGCCGGTCACTGTTTCTTAAGAGTATATGTTTTACATTAAGAAATCAAGGTAGAAAACAGTTAAAACAGTATGTAAAGGCGTGTAGCCATTACATTTCTTAACTTAGACAGTTTATAATTCAAAACTGCAGCATAAAATCAGCTTTAAAAATTTTTTCCCACCCCTTTTGGCGCCCCCATAGGGTCGGCGCCCGGGGCGGCCGCCCCCCCCCCCCCCGCGTCCCCTAGCTACGCCTCTGAGCGGTAGAGAGCTAGACTGCTAACCCGACAGTCTCGAGTCGGAATCCGGGTTCAAGTCAATAGGACATCTCTAAGTCCACCCAGCCCTGATGGGTACCTGACTCACGATTATCAGGAAAATATCGTGCTCGACTTGTCTTAACTTCTTCACTTAGTGTTTCTATTTCTTAAACTTTAAACCATTACTCTAAATCCAAACAAAAACTCACAAAAAATCTCATATCGTCCTTGACCCATTTATTTTATTTTTATCCCTTACACGTGTGTTTCCATGATTTATAAAGGGGCTGTTTTTGTAAGCAAGCGCGCATGGTCACCCTTGGCCAAATCAACATGTCGTAATGACAGAGATTATCACCGACAGCGATGGCAGAGATAATAACAATATGACGTCACGTCCGGCCATACTTCAATGTCCGCAGTACACCAGATCCAGCGTGGTCAAGGGGTAGAGCGCAAGGTTTGTAACAAAAGCGGAGAGTTCGATTCATCAGTTGAGTTAGTCAATCTAGCTCTAATGGGTACCTGACTCAGGTTAGGAAAAGTAAAGACGGCTGAGCTTAGCACAGACCAGAATGGACATTAGCTAGAATTGGGCAAATGCCCGTATGGATCATTTGGAAACTAACCCTATTCGGGATACAGGCTTTTAAGTGTTTATAGTAGATATTTAATCTTTTAACCAGCAATTAACGCTATTGATTATTTGAAACGGTAAAACGTCTAATTAACTATCCAATATAAGAACTAGTTAACTATCAAACACGTTCAAAAATATCTCGGCTGATGTTTAGGTTAAATGGTTACATCACCACCTCATGTAAGCTGCCCAGGCATATGCCCTCTTCATTTAAACATACTACCTTTAACTTTAACTGATCACACCCATCTAATAAATCCGTCCAAACGCTTTTTCCATCGCTCAATTTTTTTTTTTTTTTTTTTTGACTTCTTGAACGTCCGTGGATTTTTTGTTTTTTTCCGAAGCCGAGAGCATTAAATCACGAGAGGTGGACTCCGTGTTTCTTCCTTCAGACAAGTGTAGCCTAGTCTCTAATCAGGGGCCCCACACCCCATCGATTGCCGCTTGTTATCACATTGTGGTCTGTGATGCTAACTAAACTCGGCCGCACAGGATGTGATTAATGGCAATATCGATCTCCACATATCGATGAAATAACTTCAGTCGATGATTGGTTTTGTGGACGTTTCGAAGTCTGGACATCGTCGGATATGAGACTTACCCCCCCCCCCCCCCCCCACTTCATCCTTATCTTTGCCTTCGTTTTAACTTTCTATAATACAGAATTACTTATCTATTAGTATCTTTTAATGTATAGTACTTTTTAACGTATAGCACCATTTTTTTTATTATGCTTAAATAATTTTGTTAATTGTATAAACCACTTTCTATTTATGCATTTAAAAAACCTTTTACATTATGTGTATACAATTTTTTATGCAGTAACCACTTTTTGTTCATGTAATTAACCACTTTTTTTTTACAGACTTTTGTTTAACTCAATTCCTCTGTCGTCAGTCGTCAGTCTGTCGTCAGTCTTGTCGTCAGTCTAGATCGAAAACGCCCGAGCGAAATTTCGGACACTTCTAACTGACAGATTTTTTTGTCAAGACATTAAGACAATGCAACTTGACATTAAATTTGACTTAATTGGATGCCTTATTAATTTTTTATGAATTAAATAAATTGTCCAAATTAGGTAGGCTGTCTCATCGGGCGTTTCGATCTAGACAGACAGGCTAGAAGAGTTGCTACCCTTAGCTAGCGAGCGTCATCTGCCCCGTGGTTCGAACTCGGGACTTTTCGGTTTAGCAGCCATGAGCTTTACCGACCCGACCACATATTGTGCAATATAAGCTTCCCTGGAGAAGTTTCCCTTTCAAACCTGTCTATGGGACAAGTGAAGTAGAGTTCATTTGTTTCTGTGATAGTGATAGTGTGGTCAGTACTACGCCCAGCCGCCTTTACTTTCCCTAACATTAGGTACCCACCAGAGTTGGGTGGACTCAGGGACGGTCTACTGACTTGAACCCGGATTCGAACTAGAGACTTACGAGTTAGCAGTCCAGCTCTCTACCGCTAGACCACACCGTCCCTATTACTTATCTAGTCCCATTATGTTATTAATTGAAGCCATTATCTTATCTGCTTATACAGTTATTGTATACGTTGGATGGCGGGGGGGGGGGGGGGGCGATTTAACTATGACAGCAGACACTACCATGATAATAAAACCAGCCTCAAAAGCCGTATAACGAGATACAAGTAAAACACAACAAAACAAAGATTAACAAAACTTTCAAGTAAACCTCGAGGTCACAAAGCAGCTAAGCAATGATAGTATTTAACGAAAACAAAATATTTTCTCTATAATCCTACCCAGAATGCCACACGTTACCTCAACAGCGTGGTAATTTCCTGAAAAAAAAGTTCTCGGAGATTTTGGTATCCCACATAATACTCTCAATCTCCGGTTGAAATTTTTAAAAATCCGTAAACCGATTTCACTCTTGCGTCACAGAGAAAAAAAAATTAGAAAAAAAAATTAGTGACAGCTATAATTTACTCACGTCTTCAAGATGTGAAAAGTACATAAATCACGTTAAAATCTGTTAAGTTTACATTTGAAATGAACTTTGACCCTTCACATTGTGACTCCCACGCAGTAAAATTTTAATTCTGTATCTTTTTAATTACTGGGAAATAATGGATGTAAAAAAAATACATGCTTTATGTTTCGTTGACTGTAATGTATACTGTTATGGGAAATACACAAAAAGGATTACAGTTGAAAACAGGAATGAGGAAGTCGATGTAAAGTACACATTTTTAAAAAGAAAAGTACGTACAAGGGTTACAAAAACGTGATCTTGGCTTTTAGCTAGGTTGGAAGCGAAGATATGTATGTTTTTTTTTTTTTTTAAATTTATTTCTTCACGTTTTACGTCATGGTAAAGCACGTTCTGATCAAGCATACTGAAAAACATTGTTTTTAAAACCCAAGGATAGCAGCTTAAGCAAGCTGTACTTATATCAGGTTTGATCTTTGTCCTGAGTTTAATTACTCTGACGGTGTGCCGTGTTGGTAAATGGTAACCTTTGACATTTGTAGTTCTAAGTTTATGAATGGGTGTGGTTTTGTGACCTCACAGGCTAAAGGTATGACGGGGAGACGAAGTAGAAAGACTGAGCTAATGAAGTGGGGGGGGGGGGGGGCTACTTATTGGTTTTTAATTTTCTAAAATTTAATCTACAATTTTTTATAGTATTTTTGGTTTATCAAAGTAAGCATAAAAAATGTAATGTTCGCTTATATCAAGGGTTAGCAAGGAACGGTCGATTTACATCATGTTAACACAATCTTAAAACAATCTTAACACAATCTCAACACAATCTTAACACCTTCTTTGATCTCGTCATATGAAGGGATAGAGTATTCAGCACTATGCCCGGCCGCGATCCGAACTTGAATTTTTGGGTTACTAGTCGTATGCCCTACTCTCAACCATGCTATTCCATAGTTAAAGAAATGATATTTGTCTTTCTTTTTAAACTGTCTTAAATGTGACACGCATTTTCCCTACGGTTGAGTAGAGCAAGAAAAGCAAGAAATTTGACCTCTGACAAATTTTCCATGAAATGACCTTCACCTGGGAAAGTCTTCCATCCCATTAGTGGCGACCTACCGTCCTGGACATCATATCACGTTAACATTAAAAGTACTTCGTAATTGACCATCACATCCCATTAACTAAGACTTGCAACCTTCATAATCACGACCCATTATCGACTAAAACCTACGACCTTCATTATCACACACACAAAAAATTATTAAATTTTTTACATTTTTTTTTAAATTTTTATTTTTTTTTTTTAAATTTATTAACTCGTGGTAGTTAAATTACGTTAATTAATTCAAAACTGAAAAAAAAGAAAGATATCTGTTCAGCCTACATACAAGGATTCCCCGGCAAAAACCGTGACCTCTAGCACTGTACAGCCTCGCTATGGTGACGGAAATAGACCATCATTCCGACAGGCGACTCAGGGGGATTCAACTCTGCC
>NW_026733105.1:0-37500 GCF_028476545.2 Physella acuta
TGATTTCATAAAGGGAAGCAATTGTGTTTTGCCTAATTTATCAAAGGGAAGTAAGCGCTATAGGACTAAATAAAAACATAATTAGAATTTTTGTAAAAGATGATATTTTTTTAAAACTTGTGTTTAATGAACATGCCGACAATTATTACTATAATTTGAAAAATTAAAATGATTTCCCAACACTTTTATAAGTATATATCTATATATATCTATATATATCTATATATATCTATATATATCTATATATATCTATATATATCTATATATATATATATATCTATATATATCTATATATATATATATATATATATATATATATATATATATATATATATATATATATATATATATATATATATATATATATATATATATATATATATATATATATATATATATATATATATATATATATATATATATTTTTATATATATATATATATATATTTATATATATATATATATATATATTTATATATATATAAGGCCTATATATATACACTCATTTTTATTTCCTCTTGTAGATCAGGGTGGAATATTCCGATGCTACCCCAGACACAAAACTAGTACTTTTATTTGTGTCTATCCCCCGCCTCTCCCTCCCCATGTCAGCCCCTCAAAAAATGCCTCCTTTAATTAAATGTTGGCCGGTGAAAGGATACACTGATCCGTTGGGTACAGACCGTTCTAAGTTTGACACTTCCTTTCATGAGCTGAAGCTCCTGATCAACGCGAAGGATAACCCTATCCAGCCCCCTTGCTCCCCAGTCAACCCCCCCTCCACCTCCCTTGGGTCCGCCCTAGCAGTCTAATCGCCCTCGTCTAGGCTATTAAACCTGTCATAAATGGAATAGAGCGTGGTTAACGAGCTGCAATTCTGGCCAACAAAAGTCTCCGAGACCGCTGGTGAGGGTCGGTAAATATAAGCCAGTCGCTCGCTCGACCAACGTCGTCGTATTTTATTAGCAGATGGGTAAAGACGGCTTGTTTACAAGGGGGTGAGAGAAATGGGCGGTGGAAAACTGGGCGTTAGTCGGGAGGGGAGTTGAATCATCAGTGTTAGGCGTCATAGTGTCACTAGTGTGTTGGTTTTGTTGGTCAGATGTGTGGTGAATTCATGTTATAGGGCTTGTAAATCTATAGGTCTCGAAATCTACTAGCTGGCAAGTACGAGAACGGGAAGTTGTGACCTACTTACAAGCCCTATAATGGTGAGCGTTGTTTAGTCCATAGAGTAATGTTAATAGTGTGTGTAGTAACGGTTTTAGTCCAAAGACTAGTCCAATGTAGGTCATTTTATTTGATCGAGTCCCTAGACTTATCCTTGGGTTGGGTTGTTTTTCTGTTTTAGTCTAAATATTTACTCCATTGTTGCAGCTTGTAAATATGGAAATTGCTAGTCCTATCCTAATGTTGTGTTGTAACATGGGAAACCCCTTAGGTTTATCCTAATGTTGTATAATGTAAATGTTCAAGTCAATATGCATATCCTTATGTCAATGGCGGAACTAGAAAAAAAGGGCCACCCCGCAAAGTAATTGTGTGGGCCATATATATATATATATATATATATATATATATATATATATATATATATATATATATATATATATATATATATATATATATATATATATATATGTGTGTGTGTGTGTGTGTGTTTATATATACACGAAAAAACCGACATGGAATACGCATTTCGTGCTTGTTCGAGTTTTTTTAAAAAGGAAATACTTGGTTTTTATTAAAAAGTAAAAACAAGTTACAACGCGTCATTTGTGTGACTGCTACTGCTATTAGTAAGTTTTGAAAATGTGTGTTTTAACATGTTTGCTAAAATGCCTCATGTGATAAAGTCGGTCGAAATAATATGAAGGATGAAAGCTGTGTATGTGTAATGGTTTCTCGCCATATGTTTATTTTTTTTATTTTTTTTGTATTTATATTATTAGTTTTAAGTACATTTCCTTTTTATGCTTTGTCATTCTTTATTATGTATTTTTTTTTTAAATTATAATTAAGAGAAGTAATTGCTTTTTAATTTGTTTAGTTCAAATCTATTAAAAGGTGCTTAAGAGCACACATATTTGACTATTTAAAAAAAGGGAAATAAGTCATGGAAGTGGTTTGAACGTTTGCGTATCTTCCACGCGATGGATTTATTTTCAAAAGAATTTTGCCGACAACAGCATGTTTGATTGTAGGAGAAAGACAGTAGCGTACGCAGGGGGAGCAGGGGGAGCGGCCGCTCCCCCTGTGGCCATTTTCAGCAAAGTGGCGCCTTTTTGGAAACTTTTTAAACTCAAATTTTTAAACAATGATATTTGTTAAAAAAATATTTTTGGTCGGCACATCTATGTAAATCACAAGATGTTTTTTCATGCAGCAATTAAGCATTATTGTACTAATCTAGTAGTGTCTACGTTTACAACTCATATTCACAGCTGCATCAGTTTGCCATTCTAAAAATAACCATTACGATGCATTGCAATGTTTAAAAAACCTCTACGGGTAGTACCATTTGGCAAGAGGGGTTTTAAGTTTAAGGCAACTGTATAATGTATTTGCTTACGAATACTTGAATTAGAAAATGTTATACATAAAACTTCACACATAATTACTTTATATTTACAGTTTGAATCGTGTGATTATTTAAAAAAAAAATTACAATACAGAAACAAATACAACTGATGTGGCACCTGTATTTATATTTACTGATGAGCAAACTGCGTAGTGGTGGGGAAATTTTGACAAGGTCAACAAAGTCATCACGATGAAGTAGTAGTATTCTTACAGTTTGGGCGATAGTGATTACGATTACAAATTGTATGAAACAGTTACAACCCCCCTCCCCCATGGATCCGTCTGTAAAAAAATATATTGTCATAACACCACTGCTACTTATTTAAATCTATTTCTGTAATATATATTTGTGTAATATATATTTGTGTAATATATATGTATGTTTAGAACAGTCATCTAAAAACTGACTCTATGTTCACTCTGAGTTGGTTATCTCCCCCCCCCCCTCCTTCACACACACACACCTCACCACCACAATTGTGTAGAGCGACATTAATGTCACATCTAGGTATACACTGGGTTGGATAATTGACCTAAAATGACCGGACAGTGGTGAATTAAGTTGAACCCACAACCCCCCCCCCCCCAACCCACCCCGAACTGATCTGTTAAGTACATGTAGAAAAACGCGTAGTGATGTACCAAAGTACCATGCCGCCAAAAAAAATTAGCTTTTTAAACGTAAAACTCTGTGAATATTGTTTTTGCAATTACCAGTAAAAAGGTGTGTGATCAATACAGTGATCTAACCCATAGCTATCACTACGTTAAAAAATGATCTTTAAAGAACACAAAGAAGCAGTAGTTATTTAAAAATATATGATACGAGAAAAATGGCCCGTTGAGGAAGGGTACAACGGGCGCTAGGCTGATAGTGCTGTCTCTTTTCTCTAAACTAAAACCAACCCACCCCCCCACACATCACCCCCACCCCACCCCCCCCCCCCACCCCCACACACCACCCCCACCCCCAACCCCCACCCCCCACCACCCCCACCCCTCACCCCCACACACCACCCCCTCCACACACCGCCCCCCCACCCCCCACCCCCCCAAAAAAAAAACATGTCTACCGTCCCATTCAACGAAATATAATTATATACTTTTTCCAGTGTCCGCCCCCTCCCAGAAAATTCTACCCCCGCCCCCGAAAATTTCAAGTACCCCCACCCCTCTCCGGGGAGGAAAAAGTCTGAAAGAAACACTGAAACCAACCCACCCCCCCACACACCACCCCCACCCCCCCCCCCCACACACCACCCCCCTCCCCCCCTCCCCCACACACCACCCCCACCCCCTCCCCCTCCCCCACACACCACCCCCCACCCCCCCACACACCACCCCCCCCCAACCCCTCCACCAATCCCACCCCCAAAAATAACATGTCTACCGTCCCATTCAACGAAATATAATTATATACTTTTTCCAGTGTCCGCCCCCTCCCAGAAAATTCTACCCCCGCCCCCGAAAATTTCAAGTACCCCCACCCCTCTCCGGGGAGGAAAAAGTCTGAAAGAAACACTGAAACCAACCCACCCCCCCCCACACACCACCCCCCACACCCCCCCCCACCCCCCCCCACCCCCACACACCACCACCCCACACCCCCCCCCACCCCTTCACACCCCCCCCCAAAAAAAAAAAACATGTCTACCGTCCCATTGCAAGAAAACCACTTTTTAGATTAGACACATTAATTAGGCTGTAATTTTATTATAGAGTATCGATGAGGAAATTTCTTTTGAGTTGGGGAGGGGGGGGGGCTCAGACGTTCTTACGCGGGGGGTGGGGCTTCGCCCCTACCCGAAGAATTGTATGCAAGAAACTCTTCACGCAAACCATTTAGATTAGACAAAATTTCCTTTTTATTCAATGTTTACGCGATAATCATTATAATATATTACTGTGTGCACTTTCCGCCTTGAGATTATTTTCAACTCAATGCTAAATGTGTCGACGTCATACTTCGTTTTTCGAAATACTATGCATGTTTTTAATTTCCTTGTGTTTTCTCTAGAGCGTTCTTGTCAGACAGAGCGTTCTTGTCAGACAGAGCGTTCTTGTCAGACAGACAGCGAAACTATTATTATAGACGAGAAAAATGGCCCGTTGAGGAAGGGTACAACGGGCGCTAGGCTGATAGTGCTGTATCTTTTCTCTAAACTAAAACCAACCCACCCCCCCACACACCACCCCCACCCCACCCCCACACACCACCCCCACCCCCACCCCCCACCACACACCACCCCCACCCCTCACCCTCACACACCACCCCCTCCACACACCGCCCCCCCCCCACCCCCCACCCCCCCCAAAAAAAAAAACATGTCTACCGTCCCATTCAACGAAATATAATTATATACTTTTTCCAGTGTCCGCCCTCCCAGAAAATTCTACCCCCGCCCCCGAAAATTTCAAGTACCCCCACCCCTCTCCGGGGAGGAAAAAGTCTGAAAGAAACACTGAAACCAACCCACCCCCCCCACACACCACCCCCACCCCCCCACACACCACCCCCCCACCCCACACACCACCCCCACCCACCCCTCCACCACCCCCCACCCCCAAAAAAAAACATGTCTACCGTCCCATTCAACGAAATATAATTATATACTTTTTCCAGTGTCCGCCCCCTCCCAGAAAATTCTACCCCCGCCCCCGAAAATTTCAAATACCCCCACCCCTCTCCGGGGAGGAAAAAGTCTGAAAGAAACACTGAAACCAACCCACCCCCCCACACACCACCCCCACCCCCCTCCCCACCCCTACACACCCCCCCACCCCCACCCCTCCACCCCCCCCCCCCCCCCCCAAAAAAAAACATGTCTACCGGCCCGTTGCAAGAAAACCACTTTTTAGATTAGACACATTAATTAGGCGGTAATTTTATTATAGAGTATCGATGAAGAAATTTCTTTTTAGTTGGGGAGGGGGGGGGGGGGCTCAGACGTTCTTACGCGTGGGGTGGGGCTTCGCCCCTACCCGAAGAATTGTATGCAAGAATCTCTTCACGCAAACCATTTAGATTAGACAACATTTCCTTTTTTTCAATGTTTACGCGAGAATCAATGACGTCATTACATTACTGTGTGCACTCTCTGGTTTGAGATTATGTTCTACTCTACGCTAAATGTGTCGACGTCATATTTCGTTTTTCGAATTACTGTGCATGTTTTTAAATTGCTTGTGTTTTCTCTAGAGCGTTCTTGTCAGACAGAGCGTTCTTGTCAGACAGAGCGTTCTTGTCAGACAGACAGCGAAACTATTATTATAGACAGAGCGTTCTTGTCAGACAGAGCGTTCTTGTCAGACAGACAGCGAAACTATTATTATAGATGAACTAAAAGACAATATTTAGTTAAATATAGACTTTTATTCCGAATGTTTTCAATTATATCGAAAAGCGTGGTTTTATACCAACTCTGATTTTAAAAACTTTTATTATGCTGTAAAACTTTAGCATTTATGATGACGATATATTAAATTATGATTATAGACAAAAACATTTTGTAAACACGAATAGTGTTAAACAATTTTATTATATTCTTAAGTAATTATTTATTTGTTTTGACATTTATAATTAAATGTGTAGATATATACATATTTAATATTAAGAGAGAGATTATTTCCCCTATTTCACTTGTCTTAAAAAATTCCCCAGGAATTATTATGTAAGACATTTGTTTACAAGAATTACAAAACAGATTGTGTTACGTTCATTGTTTTTGGTTGTAGTGTGTGTAGATTTTTTTTGTTTTTGTTTAGACTGATACAATTTTTGTTTTGTCGGACTACATTGTGTGTTTTTTCTTATTTCTTCAGAGTGCTATTTTCAATTTATTTTACATCATAGCGAAGTAATGACATACAGCTAGTAATTATATATATATATATATATATATATATATATATATATATATATATATATATATATATATATATATATATATATAATACACGCGTTAAAAATTCGGCGCCTTTTTTTGCTCTTTTCGCTCCCCCTACAACGAAAACCTGGATACGCCTCTGGAGAAAGAGGACTTGATATGGTGTCTATAGAATAAAGATAATCCAACCTCAGCTGCAGTATTCTTTTTACAAAACAACCATCAAGTAAAAAAAGCAAGAAGATTATTTTTTTAACTGTAACAAAATTGATTATGGTCGGCTGCGGGCCCCTAAACGTCCCGGGCCTCCCCGCAATGCCGGGTCTGGCGGCACTGTAGTTCCGCCCCTGCCTTATGTTGTATGTTTTAGCTGTTCAAGTCTTTGGGCTTATCCTAATGTTGTATGTTTTAGCTGTTGAAATTCCTAAGCTTATCATAATGGTGTATAATGTAAATGTTCAAGTCCATATGCGTATCCTTATGTTGTATGTTTTAGCGGTTCAAGTCCCTAGGCTTAACCTAATGTTGTATAATGTAACATTTCAAGTCCCTAGGTTTATCCTAATGTTGTATAATGTAAATGTTCAAGTCCATATGCATATCATTATGTTGTATGTTTTAGCTGTTCAAGTTCTTGGGCTTACCCTAATGTTGTATGTTTTAGCTGTTCAAATTCCTAAGCTTATAATAATGGTGTATAATGTAAATGTTCAAGTCCATATGCGTATCCTTATGTTGTATGTTTTAGCTGTTCAAGTCCTTGGGCTTATCCTAATGTTGAATAACGTAAACGTTCAAATCTCTAGGCTTATCTTAATGTTGAATAACCTAACTTTTCAAGTCGCTAGGCAAATCATAATGTTGTATGTTGTAACTCTTCAAGTTCCTAGGCTTATCCAACTGTTGTATGTTGTAACTCTTCAAGTTCCTAGGCTTATCCAAATGTTGTATGTTGTAACTTCAAGTTCCTAGGCTTATCCAAATGTTGTATGTTGTAACTCTTCAAGTTCCTAGGCTTATCCTAATGACGTATAATGTAACTGTTCACGTCCCGGGATGTACCTAATATAACTGCAGCTTCCTGCTACCAGTAGTATCTTGCAGCTGTATATAAACACTGCTACAGTCCAAAGATATAGGCCCACATCGAATGTGTAATCATGAAACAGCTGTTGTTTTTACCCAGTTATGCTATTCTGCTAACCCAAATGTCTCTAGTTCGGATTTTGGACAAGTCTGTACGACGTCCCAGAGTCCAATTCAAGTTAGGGGAAGTAAATGCGGCTGGGCATAGTGCTGACCACACTATCGCTGGGGTCACACAAAAAAAGCAACAACAAAAGTAGGTGAATTCAAAAAGAGAAGTTCACCCTTTTATTCTATTATAGCGTCTCAATCAGTTACACCTGTGTTCTAATGATCCAACTTTACCACCCATACGGTCCTCTATTAACAACTTGCTTTCGTCATGTAGGTTGTGATGTATAAATAAAAATAATAATCACTTGTCAAGTGTTGTCGGTGAACAAATTTACACAGTGCCAATACCGAATCGTTTTGTTTAGAAATTAGAAACAGCTTTAAAATTATAAAGGTTTTAAAGAATTTACTGCTGATATTTTCATTAAGATAGTTGGGCCAAAAATCAGAAGAAAATTAGAAGTGTCCAAATTTTTGCTCCGGCGTTTCGATCAAGACAGAGGAAGTGAGTTAAATAAAAGCTTAGCTTGTAAAAACGGCCGCAATGAAGATCTTGAATCAGATGCATTAATTTGTCTCTAATTGTAAAATTGCAAAACTATCACCTGTATTTTTTTTCATTGTCGTATTGGCTTACGTTGTCTGCAAATGCCCTGTGATACGGCACTGCATGAGACTTTTTTATTCACTAGTACAAAAAAGGAAAATCGCACATTTTTAACTGGTTTTCAAAATCACAAAGTGCATGCCATAAATACACAAATATAAACACACACACACACACACACACATATATATATATATATATATATATATATATATATATATATACATATATATATATATATATATATACATATATATATATATATATATATATATATATATATATATATATATATATATATATATATATATATATATATATATATACATATATATATATATATATATATATATATATATATATATATATATATATATATATATATATATATATATATATATATATATATATTCTCTGTGCCCACATCAGAAGACCCTACACCGTAGTTAGAAATGTGGATTAGCCTGAATTGATTGTTTTTCTTTCAAGTGCCAGAGATCCCAGCAACGCCACCGGCTTGACAGTCTCACAATGACAAGAAGCATCTAGAAAGGGCGAGTTATGGCACACCTTCAGCAAATAATCACAAAATATTGCCGGAACGCCCTTTTCAGAAAAAAAATAAAGGCGCCGCCCCGACCGAAAGGCTTTGAACCGGTCTCACATGAGCGGTGGATTTACTTGTCGGTTTTAATGGTTGAGAGTGGGGTGTTGGTTAGGTTTGGGGAAGGGGGGTTGTTTCATCACTGTTGGGTTTCAAGGATCGATTGAGTAATATTGTAGACCGTCCCAGACAATGCTAGGGCCGTCTGTCCGGTGCTGAGTTTAATCTTGTAGTAGATGCTTGGGCGCTGGGATTCTGGCCAGCAGACTTCGGCATGCGGCCAAAATCTTGTGTTTTGGTTGAGTGTAGTGCTCGGCTAACTTCAGCGTGCGGCTAAATTTTTTAGCTGGGCTAACTAAAGAACGAGGCGCAGTTTGGTGTTGGTTAACTTAGGTAACTAAATTTGCTACCTCGTTAACTTAAGGGCATGACAAAAGTACCTAGCTAAGAATGGTGCATGGTTGACTAAAGTACAGAGGCGTAGCGACCACTCCCGGTGCCAGGGGACAAACTTTCAACGTGGCGCCCCCCTCGGGAGCAAATTTTGAATTTGCACCCCACTCAAACTTTTGATTTGCACCCCCCCCCAACTTTCGATTTCCCCCCCCCCCCCCTCAAACTTTCGATTTGCACCCCCCTCAAACTGCAAAAAATGCAGCTAAAATGACATTTTCATTTGTTTTTACAACCCATTTAGGCGCCCCCTAAGGTCGGCGCCCGGGGACATATGCACCCCTGCCCCCCCCCTCTCCCATCGCTACGCCTCTGCTAAAGTACCAGGTTGGGTTTGGTGTTGGTTAACTTCGGTAACTGAGTTTGGATCCTAGTTAACTTAAGCACCTGATAAAAGGCTATATATAAGTTTCAGGTTGGATTTGGTGTCTGATTAACTAAAGTACCAGGTTGGGTTTGGTGTCTGGTTAACTAAAGTACCAGGTTGGGTTTGGTGTCTGGTTAACTAAAGTACCAGGTTGGGTTTGGTGTCAGGTTAACTAAAGTACCAGGTTGGGTTTGGTGTCAGGTTAACTAAGGTACCAGGTTGGGTTTGGTGTCTGGTTAACTAAAGAACCAGGTTGGGTTTGGTGTCTGGTTAACTAAAGTACCAGGTTGGGTTTGGTGTCAGGTTAACTAAGGTACCAGGTTGGGTTTGGTGTCTGGTTAACTAAAGAACCAGGTTGGGTTTGGTGTCTGGCTAACTAAAGTACCAGGTTGGGTTTGGTGTCTGGCTAACTAAAGTACCAGGTTGGGTTTGGTGTCAGGTTAACTAAAGTACCAGGTTGGGTTTGGTGTCTGGTTAACTAAAGTACCAGGTTGGGTTTGGTGTCTGGTTAACTAAAGTACCAGGTTGGGTTTGGTGTCTAATTAACTAAAGTACCAGGTTGGGTTTGGTGTCTGGCTAACTAAAGTACCAGGTTGGGTTTGGTGTCTAGTTAACTAAAGTACCAGGTTGGGTTTGGTGTCTGGTTAACTAAGGTACCAGGTTGGGTTTGGTGTCTGGTTAACTAAAGAACCAGGTTGGGTTTGGTGTCTGGTTAACTAAAGTACCAGGTTGGGTTTGGTGTCTGGTTAACTAAAGTACCAGGTTGGGTTTGGTGTCTGGTTAACTAAGGTACCAGGTTGGGTTTGGTGTCTGGTTAACTAAAGAACCAGGTTGGGTTTGGTGTCTGGTTAACTAAAGTACCAGGTTGGGTTTGGTGTCTGGTTAACTAAAGTACCAGGTTGGGTTTGGTGTCTGGTTAACTAAAGAACCAGGTTGGGTTTGGTGTGTGGTTAACTAAAGTACCAGGTTGGGTTTGGTGTCTGGTTAACTAAAGAACCAGGTTGGGTTTGGTGTCTGGTTAACTAAAGAACCAGGTTGGGTTTGATGTCTGGTTAACTAAAGAACCAGGTTGGGTTTGGTGTCTGGTTAACTTCGGTAACTTTGGTTGGATCCTAGTTAACTTAAGCACCTGACAAAAGGCTATATATAAGTCTGGTGCTTGGTTAACCAAAGTACCAGGTTGAAATAGGTGCTGGTTAACTTAAGTATCTGACTAAGTTTGAACGTAGGTCTACCTGACTAAGTTTTTACTGAAGTTAACTTAAGTAGGCCTACCTGGCTAAGTTGGAACTTAGATTAACTTAGGTAGGTCTCCCTGGCTCTTCTTCTTCTTCTTCTTCGTTCTTAATTATTAGTGTTGAAGGGGATCGAGATTTATCTGCCAGTGGGTTTAAACTCGAGACTTTGTTCGAATTTATCAACCATGAGCTTTTTGCCGACTCGACCACGCCTCCAACACAATTAAGCGTTACGTGTCAACTGGTTATGCGCCATTGAGGCCATTGACTCCGATTTCAGCCTGCTTTTCTTTTTGGATTTGCTTCCATAGCCTTTGTCCAACCAAGAACAAACTACAAGGCAGCAGTTGTTTAATTTTGGAGTTGACTCTCCTGCCCGAGGGTTCGAACTCGTGGCTTTTCGGTTTAGCAACCATGAGCTTTACCGACTCGACCACGCCGACCCCTGGCTAATTTTGATGTCTGGTTAGCCTAGTTATCAGGTTAGGTTTGAAGCTTAAGTTTGATTAATGGTTAACTTAGTTACCTGGCTAAGTTTGAAGTTAACTTTAGAAGTTTGAAGGCAAACCTAAGAATCTGGCTACATCAAAATTGAACATTTTCGTATACACGATTATTTTAATAAATATCTTCGTGTTAATATAAACGGTATCGAGATACTTCCATATTAGTAGAAGTAAAGGCTGAGCTAGGTATTAAATAATCATCAACACGTACTAGCTACATTGTTCTAGATATTTTTTATGAACTTCTCATGTACAACCTTCAAATTAATCTAAAAATATTTTATTTTCCGGATTTCCAAATAATTACTTTGGTTTTATAGTTTTGTTTTTGCTCTTGTTAATTTCCGGTTTCTGATATAACAGATTCTTCTTTTGTGGTCCATGCATAGCAAACTTTCTCTAAATATAGAGCAATACATAAATATATATATATATATATATATATATATATATATATATATATATATATATATATATATATATATATATATATATATATAACTTCACATTCCCAAAAATCTATGTCTACACCAGGGTCAATGTAAACCAAGATTAAACTACACATAGGTCGAGCAGCACAGACATGAGTACACCCTACAGTCCTGACAATCATCTGATACATTTCTATACAAAAGTTGTCCTGTTTGTCTATAGAACGATACATAGGAAATTTAAATCCGCCCGAAATCATTTTAAATCCAACATTAAATAAGATAATAATGGCGAACAGCAAAACAAACGATATAACATTGACCCTAAACTATTCTTTATTGAATGAATTGGAAAATAAAACAAAATAAACATGAATAATGCTGTTGCAATTGTTTGCCTTAATTATTATATACACAATTATTAAATAAAATAAAATTGATTAGACACATTGTCATGTATCTGTGTTTAGCTCACCGATTAAGGTAATACCTATATCAGAATACTATTGCTGCGATGTGATAAATGAAGGAAACTTAATTATATTCATATTTTGTAAGGGAAACAACTATCTCATTCTTTCGTTGATTAATGTGTACCTTAGAAGCACAAACATCGTATACATCTATTAATCAATTTTATTAAGTTTCTAATAATAACTAACATGTTCCTATATATCATTAAACTGATTAGGTACCTTAGTAAAATATAACTAAAATTGCTTTTGTATTTAAAATCGTAAGAACCATTCAAAGATGTTATATATCTTGTTATATACTTTGTGACTGATATTCGATCAATGTTGCTGAGTTCATATTCGGTGTTGTAAATTATTCATATTTTATGTGAACTTTAAAATTACAATGTGAACTGTCGACTCCGCAGCTAAGGACGGAGCACAGTAAACTAAGCAGTCAAGAGAAAACTAGTTTTCAGACCTTATTTTAGTCTTGTTCGTATGCCATTTTATTTTCTCCCTTTGATTATTATAGGCCTATATGCAATTGATGTTCATGTCTTTGATGCTGTGTAAAATCTATGAAATAAATTAGTTGTTGAAGGAGGTCTAGGAGAAAATTGATTCCTCTCTTCACATCCGACTATCGCGGCAGTGGCAGACAACTCCTAATCGTGTGAGAGTTAATGTGCAAGCAGCCTTTAGGTATCTATTATTCATGTCTGTTCGGGTAACATTTTAAATCGGTTTAATGCAGGGGTGGGCAACCTGCGGCTCGCGAGCCGCATGCGGCTCTTTTGATGTCAAGATGCGGCTCTCCAGCTCCTTGCACAAATACTAATAACCTTAACAAAAAAATTAAATAATTGAAATAAAAAAATGTTAGTGGCTCTTTAAAACCAGGGAAATTTTGAAAATTGTAACTTTTGGCTCTTCCGCTTCAAAAGGTTGCCGACCCCTGGTTTAATGTCTTTAAAATATGTCTACGTTTTTTCTCCCTTCAATTTCGTTTTAACTTTTTTGTTTTGTTTCTAATATAACAGGTTTAAAATATTTTTTTGGACTGTAGTTAAAGTTCTTTTATTTTAATTGCGTGGTGTGTGCACAGTAAAAAAAAAATAAAGAAAAGTCAAGTTCCCTTTTAAAACTGACGGTCTATAGGGCAAGTGAAGTTTGCACGGTAGAAATAATTAAAATCTATGTAGTTACCATAATTAATACTATTTTTTAAAGATAGGCAATTTTATAATTTAAAAAAAAAATAATTCCATTATTAAAATATAGCAACAGTAAGCACCGCAGATAAGTTAAAGAAAAGTAACTCTGACGAAGACAACGCACAATTATAGTGGGTTGTCTCCCTCCTCAGGCGGCGGCTGGAACAGGGGAAGTAACCGCCGATCACGGCACTGACCGAGGCAACTCTTCACCCGCGCCGCTTCTTCCAAAGATAAAAAAAAAAAAGTTGGATTGACCAGAAGGTTCGGTGCGCCCCTTTTGTCACTGAATATATTTTTTTAAGCACTGAGATATTTCATTTGTTCTCAGTTTTGCTGGTTTTAGATTCCGGTGATTTTAGTGTGGCCTGTGTGAGCAAGAGCAGTTGGGATAGCAGGCGATTTTATTTCATCCAAAAAGACTTTCAAGTAAGAAAACGCTCGAGTAATATTCAGTTAATTTAGTTATTCTATAAAGGTAAATTTGGTATATTTCAGTTAGATAAAATAGTTTTTTTTTCTTTTACATTCTATATATTATAAATATTAGCTGTCGCAAAAAAAAAATATAATTGCAACTTATCAGAAAAATAAATGTATATTTTAAATATTGACCTCTCAGCAAGCTCAAAATGTAACACAAAGTAAATGTAAACTTTTCTTTTAAGATTCTGATGAATAATAATTTTACATTCCGTCATCATCAATGAATTTATTTAAAAAAAGCAAACAACCTAAAAAAAATTAAATGTAAGTGATTTGTCTCATTAAATTGTTAAACGTGGGTGTTTTAAAAATAAATATTTTAATTAAAATAAATATATATTTTTAATAGTCTTTAGGTAAAACACTCGTAATTATTTCTTAAACTAAGTCACACAATAATAAACACTACAAAGTATAGTCGAAGTCAATGTTTAATACTATTTTTTATTGTATTTTAGCATATTTCAAATATTAGAGAACAAATAGAAACAAAAATTGCTTGCATTATTATTAACGTAAAAATAATTTATTGAAATCATAACTATCAGCGACTTTTGTCTTTAAAATCAATATGACACATGTAATTTCGTGATATGAGTTTACTTTGAGCCGAACCAGCCTTAATACTGATGTGTACTTCGTTAAAAATACTGCGCTTAAGACTACAATATACAGCGCATGAGGATGTCATTAGTTTATAAATAAGAAGCTGACATTAATCATACCGGTGTTCATAAATAACTAATCTATAGTTAATCTAACTATTAGATATTATACGCTCGTAACTGATATGCGTGGGGCTGAAACAATTCCTGACATCAGGTGGACATAATGCTGACATTGTCATATAGCGTATCCACTGCACACAAAATCTGGATATACATATTTATATTATATAACTAAACACGTTTTAAAATATATGCTGCTCAATTCAGTGCAAGCTCTCTAACCCAATACATTTGTTGTATTACTTAACCCCTTAACGCCAACAGTCGCGTTTTCGCAACATACCGATTTAGCGCATAGAATTTGCAGCAGAGTTATGTAACTCTATGCCTGAGCTAATAAAGTATAGTTTTCATGAATTTTGTAAGTGATTCTATATCTCCTTGCATGTCCGTGTGTTCAGTTTGTGATATTGTATTGTTTGTGCATGGATATTTAGAGAAACATTTGACAGTAAAAATAGTAAAAGGACCCGGACTAAAAAAAAATTAAATTACTGTTTTGGTCCATAAGTGCATGATGTCGCGTTTTCGCGACATACCGTAATTATCATCAAAAATAAGTCCAAATTTAAAAACAACTATATACCTCAAATTCAGTGTCAGTATGATGAGAGAAAATCAGCACACATAATTTTTTACACGCTTGGAACATAATTCAGGCATTAAGGGGTTAACATCAATTATAAACAAAAAAATATATTAAAATTCTATAGCTACTTTTTGTGTATTTTACCGAAACATATTTACTCGAAAACTTATATATGAAGCCTAGCAAATAAAGGATATTTGAAAATATTACCTATCCAATAATCAATCATGTTAATGGTTATTGGTAGATTGAAATTACGCAGTGGGCAAAAGATAGTAATACTCAGTAATGATGGAAAATTGATTTCTTTAAAATTCATTACCAGATACATCGACATTAAGACAATTTAAGACATGTACATATAAACTGCCGTAGCCGTTTGATTGTATTTGGAGAAGTAACAACGACGCCATCACAATCACCAAAAACAACTCCAATACACATTACAAATAATACAAGCATAAATATTGCTAAATGCGATAATACATATAATTAACAAATCTAATATAAATAGTATGCTCCACATGGAGTAAAGAAGATTAAGTCCAAGTAAGTCATTTTAATATTACACATAGTACTACTAGTATGTATATTGCACAACGCGAATATACATACTGGTTACATACAAAACTAATATAAATACCGCACATAAAAATAACAAACATTTTATACTGAACGCTTTTAAACAATGCTGCACACGAGTAAAGTGTGTAGTGTGCCACATTAGTGTGTGAACACAGATCAATCCCGTGAGCCCATAGCAGCACGCACACTGGTGGGCGGTGTGTAAAAAAAAAAGCAATTTAATAAAATTTAAAACAATTACATTATCACTTTCAAGCCTGAATTCAGCTAAATTTAGGATTATCTGTTTTAATTTTGATAATTAATTATTTTTTTTCTCGTTAATACATTTTTAAAAGTTTAATATCTGTGTTTAACATTTCAGTTATTGTAAATTCCCAGTGTGTTCATTGCGAATTGCGTGAGAAAAAATAACACCCCCCCCCCCTAATTTCAAGGCTTTTCATCCTCTGAATAATCGATTACGTTTTTCTTTTCAATATTTCAAACAGCTCCGAACAATATCGAAATCGTTCCATTTCAGGATTTAGAGATGTTCTATTTTTTTATCCACAATAAAATAAATAAAGAAAATAATCGAACTCGTTTTTTGTATAGAAGTGGCCGGTGTTTATTATGCAAAAAAAAAAGAAATAAAAGAAAAAAAAAATATGAACATCCGGCCAACCGTAGAAATAGTGTGGACATCGCTGATGCTCCGCGGAGCCGGGGATAAATCTACCAATTTCATAGGTAAATTTCGTCCATTCCACATCGATTGGTCCATTCATTTCACGGCTTCGCACCGGGCTCGCTCACGCGTCTCTTTTATTTTAGCTGGTTAATAATTTATGCGTTTGTAAATTGTGGATTTTTTTTTCTTTGTTCCCCTTCCATCGTACTAAGATTATACATTTTTGTTTAAATCACAAGCGTATTTTTTACACGCTTTTTGCGTGTAAATAGACAATCAGTGGTGAACAATAAAGGGGGATAAGTGCTCGCGGGGAAGGGGAGGTTATCCAATTAAAAGACTAATCCAGCAAATATTAAAAGTTATTCAACCGCCGGCCTGCGTGTCTGCTTGACGCATCAGGTTACGCAACCACCGTGACAAGAATACGAACTCGAGTTGTCGCCCCTGATCCCCGCGTCATCATGAGAGCATCTTTGTTGTGTTTATTTTTAAATTATGACATCATCTTTGTGTGTGTTGGCTATTCAGGAGCACTAGATATTTTAGGAATTTTATATGAATTGGAATATAACTGAAGATAAGGCATGATATTTGACTAGAGAGATAATATGACAAGAACGTGAATATGCCAACTGTTTGAATGACATGGCTGTAAATATGACAAACATGATGTATGACATCACAGAAAATTGACATTGCCAAGACGTAAGATACGATTGAACTCTGCAGACTTACAACTGGAAGCTCTCACACACCTGTGTTTCCAAAAATGTGAACACGTTGTAATGATTTACGTGGCTACATTACTGTAGATACATTACTTTAAAATATGTTAATGATAAACCTTACTGCATGTAAGGACGCGACAGTATTTATGCACATGAAGTAAAGTAAGACTGAATGCAAGTTACCGCAGCATGTGTGAATCAGAGTAAATCAGTGTTGCCCTGTCCGTAATTCCATGCTACCAGTGCACAGCTAAATATGTTACGTTCTAAACACCGGCAGGCAAATACACCAATGTCCAGTCTCTCATAGACCACATTGTCTATTCCCCCATATACCACATTGTCTAATTTCTCATAGACCACATTGTCTCATTTCTCATAGACCACATTGTCTAATTTCTCATAGACCTTAAAGTCTAATCTTTCATGGAACAAAATGTCTAATCTCTCATGGAAACAAAAATGAGTCATCTCATAAATCACTAAGTCTAAACTCTCATAGACCACAATGGCTAATCTCTCATAGACAACAATGTCTAATCCCCCATAGAACACAACGTCTAATCTCTTAGTCAACTAAAGTAATTCATAATCAAGTTAAAACCCAGACACTATCAACAGTATTATGTTTATTGCATTGTTTTGTTTATTCGTGTATTTTAGATACTGCGATTTAGCTATGGTACTATTTACTATTTACATCTTAAATTATTTATTAAAGTATTTATGTTTATTAAATATCAATGAAATCTGTCGTTTTAATTAGTCATGTAATTAAGTCATTACACATGCGTCTTATGAACTCTCCGCTCTAAAGTGTGAACATTTTTTAAGTGTGTTGAGTTCATTGACTTTTAACCGACTAAAAACATTAACCGGAATACGAAACTACTTTTAACCGACAAACACACTTAAAAATAATTAATCCTAGATTATCTGCGATGATGAAGCGACCTTGCCGAACTCATCTATTTAATCTCCTTCGACTACAGTTTTTATATGGTGAATATAAGAAAAAACACCACAAGATTACAGGTGCCGCTTGCAACTTAAAAATTAATTGGACAAAGGACTTCTTGAAAAAGCCCTTTTTTCCCCAGTCATATCGTCCATGTGTGAGCGGGGGAGAGGGGGGAAAGGGGGGGAAAGGGGGGGGGGGGGTGACCAATTTCTTATGGAACTTGCAGATAATAGTGTATCTCCAATAACAATGTAAAATAATATTTATAAAATTTACGTACTTGGCGGTCAATAGGACAGATGAAGTAGATTTAAGCATTAAAAAATGTATTGTTTAATCTAATATTTTAAATTAGTCTTTAAAACTATTCGAAAGGTTGATATATCCAATAACAATTTATTTTAAAGCGAACTATGCTCAGTCAAGTCTTCGTTTTGTCACGGGAGACAATCGGTGCTGAAATAAGGCCACGGATCGTTAATTGCTAAACATGACAACATGAAATGTCGTTTATTTTAATCAAATGAGTCAAGTAACCAACAGCCGATATGAAATAAGTATTTGTTTTTATCACAGAAAAATTATTTAACATTTTAATTTCCTCGATAGGATAATAAAGTAGGTAGATCTATGTAATATTACATTTTAGGGGAATAGTTAGTTTTCTCATAGTAATGTATCGTGTGTGGTTGCGTGGTTGTGTGTGTGTGTGGCTGTGTGCGCGATGTGTGTTAAGTCGTCAAGTCAGGTGTCACCCGGTGCAGCACCTCATGGTGTCACCCCCCCCCCCCCCCCCCCGTTTTGTCCCTGTAAATTTTGCAGTTAGATTTTACTCATTTCTTATAATTCATATTAGTATGTCTAAAAGAAACAGTTTAAAACTAAGATAAATACTAGTCGAAAGGTTATGCCCGTCAAGCAAAACAGCTTATGAGATTATGGGTCTGCACATACTGACTTCAAATGTGGAATCGGGTTACAAAAAAGGCTTACATAAGTTTATATACTTATTAAATATTCATTCAATAAGATTCAGGCATCTTTAGTAAAAACTTTCAAGCCATATAGTCAACAAAAACCAATGAATAGCTGAATTACTTAATAGAAAAAGAGCAAAATACACTAGTAAACCGAAATAGTGCAATAGGTAAATGACTGCATTTATTGTTGATGATAACAAATGTTGAAATGTCTTTTGTAGGGGTGAGTCACACTCGTAAGGGGAGGAGGGGGGGACTGGTAATGTGTGACAATGTGTGATGAGGGGGTAATTTGTGACAGTCTGTGATGAGGGGAGGGTCAGACAGTGTGCCGTTAAATTTGCATTAAAAAGTAATTTTAGAAACTTATTTTTAGCTGTTGAATTCGCATTTTAGAAAACAGTTTAAAAAAAACTTCTAAATTAAATTAAAATACTCTATTTTGACCGTCATCAGTCAAAATTTTAGTAAAATGAAAAATCCATGTAGATAAAAAATTCAAATGCAATTTTGAAATGGGGTTGTATTCTGGTGTGACGTCATTTTAGAGAAGATTCTGGCTTTTTGTAGCGATGTGTAACGGAGGGGGCGGGTAAGTATACGTCCAAAACAAGTTTGTTTAACACATATTTAACATAGTCCATATATATATATATATATATATATATATATATATATATATATATATATATATATATATATATATATATATATATATATATATATATTCTAAACTAAATTCTATAACTTTAACTGATAACATAATGTTAATTAAACCATTGCAAAATTCAATCTCTAAGTCATATTTACTACACCAGATTTAATGCCTAAACATAAACTTGCCCTAAAAGTAATTTGCATTGTAATCAATAAATGAAAACATGCAATTCCTTCTTTATGGAAAAACGATTTTCTTTTAAACTGATTCCTTGTGAGTTTCAGTCACTATACAAATAACGCAGCATTAATTGTGATAATTAAAACCTGATCAATATAAAAAAAAATAACGAGTTCATGTTTTTATTCGTGTTTTCAATATCTCGTTTAGTTTGATTGCGCAAGTTTCCTATCCTTCGATTAATTACGGCGAGAGCTATAATTATCTTCGGTGTTTCCCACTTGCTATACTTAGCTACGGATTTTTCCCCTCAACCAGTAACACATCACGTCGTTAACGTCGCCTCTCGCGAGACAAATCTTCCCATGATTCCACACGATCCACATATTGACCTAGCGAAAATCAAATGGTCCAACGCGTGACCTTTCGGGAAAAGAAAAAAAAAATGCTCGACCATCTTGTTCGCTGACCTCTGGGTCTAAGCGAATCGGTGCGGTGGTCATTTTGTTAAACATATTTTCACACTGACTCAACTAGTAGGGGACTATGATGTGTTATGGTATATTTGTTATCACACATTGCGCTACGTGAAAACTTTTGAGTTGTGATGTGCATTTTAAAAATATCCATCCTTGCGACTATTATTATCACTTTGATGTAAATAATTTGAGCTTCTGAGCATTGATGGGTTACTATTATGTACATTGTTTTACCGATTTGACAATTAGTACTTTAATTGTCACATTAATACACCAATATACATTTTCATTATGTTGACCACTTTTGGGTCATGATGATGTGCATCTATCTGACCGTTAAATTGTCACTTAATTGTATTAATATTCATATATCTGACCTTTGCGTTGTCACTTCAACTGTCTATATCTGACCATTGACTTGTCACTTAATTGTCTATATATTCATCTATCTGACCATTGAATTGTCACGTCATTGTGTATACATCTTTCTGATAATTGAAGTGTCACTTTTATTGTCTGTATTTTCATCTATCTGACAATTGAAGTGACAGTCAATTGTCTATATATTTATTTGTCTGAACGCCGTGTGTCATCACAATATATCTAACTCCGTCTATTTGACTTCCTATCCACTATAAATATCTATTTTAATACACCAAATCGAAAAATCCATACCGAATAGACGAGAGTAAAGTAACATGGTGATATCATATTTCTTTGCAATAATTATAACACAAATACAAGATTGAAATTAGAAATTTTCTTTTTTTTTTGTATTCTAAATAATGAATCAGCTTTTTGTGACAGTTATTAATATTTTTTTAATGTACACTATTTTTACTTTTTCGTATACGAAGAATAGAGGAAGTGTGAAAAATCAAAATCGAGATTTTCACAAATCTCGACGTTTTACAACTCCCTGAGTCGGAAAAAAACATAGTTTTGCAGTTTAGTCCATGTGTCGGTGTCTTTGTGGATGTGTGTCTGTGTGTCTGTGAACACGATAACTTAAGTATCGTTACAGCTACGCTGATGAAATTGTACATGTCAATATTATATCAGATGTGTAGTTTTGTTTCAGCTTTTCAGAGATTTCTGATAACCGTAACTTATTCTACTTTTCGTTTTTTTTTTCAAAAGCCTATATATTGACTACTGTTTCAGATATACAGACGAAAATTCACATTTAAGTGGAAGATCTAATTCTCTGCTTCTGTCAAATGTTCAGTTATTTCCGGTAACTGGAAGTAGAGTTTGAAGCTATTTCCGATTTCTAAAAAAAAACGCATATGAATTTATTAAGTACGAACACTCCGCACTATTATACACCCATTGTTTGCTACCATTTGTATTGATCTTGTTTGCTGTTAACTTAGTGCTTAGTGCACACTTCTTTTTTCAAAGAGATTCTATTGTATTAAAAAAAGTTTAAGTATTTAAAAATTGATTATAAAGCTGCCATCCCGCGTTTTGTTATGTAAGAATATTCGAGAAAGTTTAGGGGAGATCATTCCCAGTTTATTTTTAATGTGTCAACAATTCCAATGGATAGTTGGATTTTAACACTAGGCTTTACAAGGCCGCTAGAAATCGCCTTCCGGTGATCGAAACTACAGAATTATGATATGCTTAGATCTTAAACACGTATTATGTAAATCCTATTTCGTTGATTAACTCGCTCAGTGTGTTACCTCCCTGCATGGCGTGTAGTTCGCGTGCCTGTGTGTTATGTGTAATTTCCCCGCGGTCGAAATATCATTTTCGATCTTCTATATCTGTATGTGTAAATACCCAGAAGGATAAATGTCTCTCACTAATCCCTGCTCTGCTCACCTAATCGTGTTTATCTTCCATTGACACGAAATGGGTCAGTTGGCTTCAACATACAACACAACACTTGTGGATTGTTTTTTGGTTGCTTTTTTTTTTTGAGGTTCTAATCAAGTGGATCTTTAAGGTTAGGTTACATAATGTTACGTTTAATGTAAGGGTCAGCTTTAGAAATTATCTTTATAGTTCTTAGGATTAGGTTTAGGCTTAAATCAAGTGAAGCATAAAGGTCAAGGTCATAGTTGTATATATATATAATGTTAAAGTTAAACGTGAGAGACAGCTTTGGAAATGAGGGTTTGTTTTTAATTAGGGTTAAGTGTAGGTTATAATCAAGTGGATGTTGAAAGTTAGTTTAGAAGTTATCTAACGTTAGGTTTAACGATAGAGTCTGCTTGGGGTTCGTTTTGACTTAGGGTTATGTTAAGAATTTAATCAAGTGGATCTTTAAGGTTGGTTAAAAGTTGTAGATAATGTTAGGTTTAAAGTGTAAGCTTTGGATATAAGGTTATATTTTGATATAGGGGTATGTTTAACAAAGATACACTTTAAATAATATGTAGTTAGTTAGGGATACACTCAAATACGGCGTCGAGATAAATTATAATGTTGTATTACTTGTACTGATCAAAGATAATGGTGTATTACTTGTACTGATCAAAGATAATGGTGTATTACTTGTACTGAACAAAGATAATGTTGTATTACTTGCACTTATCTGTTAAGTTTAAACTAGTTTAGAAACCCTAAGACAACTTTCTGCTGTACCTGTGATATAAAACCTACCACTCTTGTTAAAGTTATGCTTTGCTGTTAACGCTAACCTAATCCTAACTAAGACCTTAATCGATATCTCAATCTGAAAAAGAACACGTGAATAAGTTATGACAATAAGCAATACAAACGCCTGTATTGTACTTGAGGCAATTATAGAATAAGAAACAAAACAAAAAGGCCAAATATACGGCATCGGTAGCGGCAATGTTTTAAATTAAGTTGGATCAAACTTGTTATATTTTGATTAAACCTCTTTATGTAGCATCGACATAGACTCCTTTCTCCCCCCCCCCCCAACCACCCACACACACACACCCTCACCTCTTTATGTAACGTCGGCATAGACTCCATTCTCCCCCCCCCCCCCCCCACTCCTCCAACACACACATCATCACCCCTACTCAACTTGTATCCAAACGTTTTTACCGAAGTGATTTGAAACAGTGAGCGGCAAACTCATGCTGCATTGGGGGTGGGGGGGGGGATTTGAAAAAAAAGAACATGGCGAGTTGTGCGGGGATAGTGGGAGAAAATCGAAAAAGTGGGGTGGGGTGGGGGGGATGCCGATCCCAGGGGTGTTGTTCTATGATATCCTAGCGCTCCCACTTATATAGTTGATCATCGTTACATCACCGGCGTTATCGTCATATATCAACATCAAGCTTGACGTATGGTGAAGCTATATATTTGGTGGATGGATTACGGGACATTGCAGGAGGGGGGCGGGTAGATTAGCTGTTAAACGTTTTAACCAGGATTAAGACAGGATGAGTAAGAGTTTGAATTATTGATGGAATGTTTGACGCAGTATTCAGAGCGAAGCCGGTAAATCAGAGATGATACAATTAGGGTTTGGAGATTATCCGTTGATACAATTAGGGTTGAGAGATAATCCGCGGGGTTCATTATTGATGAGGGGGGGGGGCGTTGTATTCGTCGTTTGACGCCAGCACTAGTAAAGGTTTGAATACGGGTGTCACGTATAATACTGTGTGGCGACTTGGTTAGATGGCAAAGTTACAGATGAGATATTAACATAAGACAATCTGAATGACAACAAGATATAGCTGAATTATGACATATATGGCAACATGACAAACATCACAGTGACAACCTTAAAGAGAGAACTTCAATGAAAAAAAAAGGATGTGCTAACCATATGTAGTCTTGAATATGGAAGCACAAAGAAGAATCGGAGTATGTTTCAACGTACACAAAATGCATACGGAGTTACTGTGAGATAAGGTGGATTCCTTTCAGTGGCGTAGCGAGGTCGGGTGTCACCCGGTGCGGCACTTAATGGTGTCACCCCCTAGAGGCGTAGCGACCCTTCCCGGGAACAAACTTTCAAACGTTCGATTTGCACCCCCCCCCTCTCAAGTTTTTCTTTATATATTTTTCATTTTTTTTGCTTTGGTGTCACCCCCCTAAATGGTGTCACCCGGTGCAATCCGCACCCCCGCCCCCCCTCTCGCTACGCCCCTGATTTATTTAGCCTTTGCCAGGTACTCATTTGAGCTGATCGAACCGTATTCATACAACTAGTACTCGAACCCAGCATAGTTCACCAGCTCAATTACACAGTAAACAACAACTACACCAGTTTCAACCAAGAACCCTGTTTGTCTAGTGACTTGAACGTTGTTCTTAGCGCCTGCTGTATCAGACAGATAGTAGTACAAGTACTAGCATGTGGGGTCAAAGGCCGCTGACTAGATCCTTTTAGGTAACACAGTTGGATTATTTCCCACAACATTCTCCAGTAATATATTTCGTGATCACCACAAATATACTAGAAAACAAAAGGATTCGTCTTTATGAAAATAGCGTTATAGATAACTTTCCTTTACCAACATCCCAGTCATAATGCTGGTCCATTCACTTTTAGAATTAGCCGGGACAGAATCAGCAAAATTTGAGCTCATATCCTTGTGTTAAGATACACACCCACCTACTTAGACACACACACACACCTATTTAGCCACACACACACACACACATATTTAGACACACACCCACCTATTTAGACACACACCCACCTACGACATACGAACTTGCAGAAAAGTCTAGAAAACTCGTGATGTTTGTTTGACCTTCGGAGGTTATAATAAAAATTAATTAAAAGGTTGCACGACGGTTTCTTTTGTGGAGAAGCTTTAATCAATTGTGAGAATTTTTTGTGCCGTTTATTTTCAACAGCCGTTGTCCGATTCGTTCGCTGTTCTCTCGTATACATTTCAATTGCTTTGACCCATCTATACATATCGGTGTCTATATATATATATATATATATATATATATATATATATATATATATATATATATATATATATATATATATATATATATATATATATATATATATGTGTGTGTGTGTGTGTGTGTATGTGTGAGAGGGAGAGAGTGTGACGGCATGGCAGAATAAGCCTCCACCCATGTATCCACACAATATTGAAAGAAGCTATATACGTTTATTAGTTATGAGAAAGCACTAGTGTTTATATACATATATACATATATATATATATATATATATATATATATATATATATATATATATATATATATATATATATACATATATGTGCAGAGTAATTAAGCTCGTATTAAGTAGATGAACTTTGGCCTTTCTTGGATCGGTCAACAATAAAAATGTCATTAATCCCCCGCTCACCCTATCCCTTAATTACCCGTTTTAATAACTAATTAGTTGTCCAATGTTTGTCTTCAACAGTTAGTTCAGTAATTAAGTACACCATCGCGTTTGATAACGATAAATAAACAAAGCCCTGCCCTACACCGCAGCTAACCTTATCCATTAATCCAACTATAACCATAATAGGTATGAAAGTTAGGATAATCATATCTTGTTATACTTAGGTGTCTTCTTCAGGTTTGCTGAATATTTAACAACAAATATTACCAAAAAAAAAAGACAGTGGATGATATATATTAGCAAAAGTACCGGTTTTTACTCAGTTGTGTACCTTATCCTGTTTACAATATTCAAAATATGAGTATTTTGTGAACGATAAGTATTACCGTATAACTAGAACTCAAACCCGTACTAAGCTGTTATACATATTAATTATAATAACCCTTCTGTTAAGCTTAAGCCAAGCACAAATCTCAGCGATTCTTGCGCTTGTATTGCCTACGCGTAAAATCATGAATCCTGATAATAAACTATATCTTGTTTGGAAGACCTCGCTCTGAGTTTTTCATAATGTACATCGAGCTTGGCAATCATCAATGTGTGCAGTAAATGAGGGCTGGTCATTGTGCTGACCACAACGTCTTCATAGACCACCACGTCTTGAAAAAAAAATATGTCAAAAGAAAAATGTCTTAATCACTTCTAACAATTTCGGAAAACATAAATACCCATACCCGGATTTCCATTTTCATCGTTCCATAAATCCATCTCTTTACATACACTGCAAAAACAACCTCAAATCACATACATTTATAAGAAATATATATTGTAAAAAAAAAAAAAATTCCCACAAATTCCCAAAGCACTCAATAACACATAGAGCTATTGATACCGTTTTTCTAAATACTGCACAGCACTTTATCGCTCGCGGTTTAACACCAACTCAAGTAGGTTTCAAAGTTTGGATCGATGGAGGGGGCAAACCATCCACGGCTATTACACAAAACGGGGTAACGTGTTAGACGCCATTAGAACGGGGCGTGGTAGTTAAGTACATCCTCTTTGCTTGTTTTAAGTCTAGGGTTGAAGAAGAAAAAAAAAATCAGCGCCAGTGTACGTTTTAGGAGAAGGGCAGTAACTCTTGAGATAACTAACTAAAGGGAGATAAGTAGTAAAGAAATAATAATAAACATGAAATACAATTGATTTTTCATCGAAAAAAAAATTGCCACAGGTAAGTTGTACAATTATTTGAATAAAAAGTGTAAATAAAAAATGTAAGTTTATAAGAGATGCACACATTTAAAAGTAAATAATACCCTTAAAGGTAGTTAAGGAATAATTAGTACCAAACAATAATAAAGTTAACATTATAAAATATACAAAAATGTTCTTGCATCTGATAATTTCACAATAAGCACGATTTGAAACAATGTTTTTTTTTTGTTTAAAAATACAAGAAGTAGATCTAGTTAGTTCCAACAGAAGGCTACCATGCTATGCATTCCCTTCAGTATTTTCAGGTTGGAAAAACACAGCTCAATACTTCTTGTTAAAATTGTATGGGTAAAATTATTTATAAAAATGTTTGCATCATACATTGACTTTTTATATGTGCTGTTTTATAGCTCATTGGTAATAACTATTATTGTAAAAGAATGTACGTGTTTATGTATAAAAAAAAAATTCAAACATAAATAAATGAACAATAGTAAATTACGTAATGAAAAACATCGACATTAAATTTCCATTTGAATGATAATGTACACCAACCTAACACCAGTATAAGTTAGGTAAATTAAGCAGACTTTAAAAATAATTGGGCCTACTAGCAATAATAAACGTAATAAAACAATCCAAGTCTAAAATATGACCAAAATAAATTCATAAAAAAAAACGTTTTAATAACAAGCATTTATGTAATAATGCATTAAAAAGATTATAAATAAATTATAGACTACTATTTTAATTACTATAAAGAAAAGCGTGGGCCACTTTAGTACCTATTGGATACTTTTACTAATATTTGCGAAGACACCCACACTTTTGTTTATAGTTTTTTTTAAATAGTAGTGTATAATTTACTTTCTACTTTTTAATGCATTATTACATAAAAGCTTGTTATTAAAACTTTTTTTAATGATTTTTTTTTTCCAGTACTTTACATGTTTTATTTACAATAGAGTTTTATGACTAAAAACCATTGCGCGCCTATTGAACGTGATGATGCGCTATTGAACGTGATGACACGTGTGGAGTAGTTGGATAGAACTGCCTACTAATTTGGTCAAAATTTTAATTAATTCATAAAAAAATTAGTTAGGCATCCAATTAAGTCAAATATAATATCATAATGCTTTGTCTTCATGTCTTGACCCACGTTCTAACTACGAACCGTATCTGTCAGGTAGAAGTGCCTGCAATTTCGCTCAGCCGTTTCTATCTAGACAGACAGGCTGACGACAGACTGTCGACAGGCTGACGACAGACTGTCGACAGACAGTGGAAGTGAGTTAAATAAAAGCTTGTAAAAATGTGGTAAATTTAAAAACATTGTGCAGGATAAAGTAGGCCTACAACATTTTTTTTACAAGGTAATCTGTTACCATGAAATTGACATACTGACCAAAAACAAACCTTTTAATCAGGTAAGCTTACTGCAGTGATGGCGTGTGATTGAGGACACATTGATTTATTTTTAGCACTGGGTTTTCAATTAAACTCGGCGTATAGCAAAACCGATGATGTGACGTAAGACAAAGGTCTGTAATAAAAAGTTGTGCACCGTTCATTTCTATGGGTGGATATGACTTAATCGATACGAAACTGTTCTTAAAATGTATTAATTTTCTATTAAAAAAAAAAAAAAAACATTTGTAATGAATATAATAGTGTTTAATTATTCTATATAAAAATATACAAAATTATTTCTGACTATTAGAAGCATTTAAATTTTCAGTCCAAACAATAAATTAATTTTATTTTATTTTGATTTTTGTAATTTTTTTTCGAATTTTATTTGTTTCATCAGAATTTCAAAAACTATTGAAAATAATAATTTTAAATTTAACGCAATCGACAAATTATTTTAATAAAAAAAATATGTAATATTTGAACTCGTAAATGTACAAGATGTTCAAATGAAGCTGCTTGAGCTTCATAAAATAATGGTTTGTCATCAAAACATCCCTTTCATCCTCGTTCCATCTGGAATAAAACGTAGATCTACATAAAGTTTTGAACGTATAGCCTAGTGTAGGATGCCTAGCAAAAGCTATGAACTACAAAGTGAAAAAGTAATCTTTTTCCCCTATACTCTTCAATACAATTGATAAATTCTAAAAATATATGCTGCCACTGCCATCAGCATGCAATAGAATTTAAAATGTAATTCACATTCTAAAAACCAATTAGGAGCTATTTTGAAAAAAAAAATATCAGTTTGAACAAAGTTCATTATCAATAATTGCAAGCAGCCTTCGCATATCATGTATCATCTGCCTGTTCATCTCTTTGCTTGGTGGTTATCTCCCATGTATGTGAGTTGTGATCTTTCCTGCTTGGTGGTGATCTCCAATGTATGTGTGTGGTGATCTCTCACGTATGTGTGTGGTGATCTAGGCTGCGTGGTGGTGATCTCACATGTATGTGTGTGGTGATCTTTCATGCTTGGTGGTGATCTCTTAGGAGCGGTGATAATGGTGGTTTGTTGGTGATTTCCCCTACTTATTGGTGGTCTTTCATGCTTGTATGTGGTGATCTCTTAGGAGCGGTGATAATGGTGGTTTGTTGGTGATTTCCCCTACTTATTGGTGGTCTTTCATGCTTGGTGGTGATCTCTTAGGAGCGGTGATAATGGTGGTTTGTTGGTGATTTCCCCTACTTATTGGTGGTCTTTCATGCTTGTATGTGGTGAACTCCAGTGCTTGGTGGTGACATCTCATGTAAGTGTATGATTTTCTCCCATGTATGTGGGTGGTATCCTCTCCTGGTTGGCGGTGGTTTACCAAGTAGTAAAGCACCTGGTTGGTGGGGGTGTGTCATCTTCTCTGGTTGTCTATTCTGATGCTCACCTACACTAACAGCTGTTTATTTGTCCTGTAGTTGATGAATTTGATGCTACACTGTTCAACTGTGATCTGTTCTATTAATTTATCTTTTAAGCAGTCTATTTTATATTAATGTGTTATGTTGTGATCTGATGTGATTGGTCATGTTGTGATTGGTGATGCTGTGATTGGTAACGCTGTGGTTTTATGAATTATTTTGTAATTATTTGTTTTATAGTGATCTTTTCTGCTGTGATCTAATGCGATCGGTGATGTGATTTTTAATAATCAGTTTTATAATTATTTGTTTTATAGTGATATGTTTTAAAGTTATTGTTGCTGTTGTGATGTGTTCTGTTATGACCTGTTCGATGACGCACTTCATTCAGTACTGGTGATCTCCCTTCGATGGGAATGATCTGCCCGTTGTTGTTGTTTTTTTTAAATGTTATCTCCCCTTAACTCTCCTGATCGTCTCCCCTCCTCCTGCATTGTTTTAAATTAGATACCATCACCGACTGCTGTCACCGTGCGATTAGTTCCTGATGCCGCCGTCAAACCCCCTCCCCTCCCCCAACTACCCAACAACACCCTCACCGCTTACAACAAACGAATAAAACTATCCCCCACCCACTTTTTCTCTCCACGCTGCCTTAAGATATTTTTTTCTACGTGTGTGTGAGTTTCAAACAACAGTAAAGGTGTATCGATTTTGTTCAACAAAAACTTTTCTCTTCACTTCATTCGCAGATACCGATCTCAGAGTAGGCAGGTGGTGGATAATGTCGCATTGGATTACCGTACCTCTGCTCTTCTTTACCCAACAATTTTATTTTGGTAAGTCAATTTTTTTATTCAACTAGTACCATAACAAACTGTACGTATAATAATGAACACGTATGAATATATGTTGTTTTTTTTTTTGTTTTTTTATATGTTAGAATGTTTTGTTTAAAACGCCCCATTAAAAGATTAAGTCAGATTTGCTGGTTGTTAATCAAAAATGCATCCCTAAATTTATTTAGCCATGAAGCGTTTTAATTATAAATAAGCCATTAAGGATATGATATCGATAAAAATAAATAATATTAAAAGTTTTTTTTTTTTTATTTTAAGACAAAAGTGCGAATGCGAACATATAATATATTGTTGATCATCTTAAAAGTTCAGTTTAAACGTTTTCACGATCTGAAGTTGTTTCAAGTGTAGGTTGATTAGATGGGTATCATGTCGAAGTCTAGGGTTCGAATCTCGGTTAGTTTTAAGATGTCATTGCTCATAGTTTGATTATTGTTAAACATATGTCAAGCAAGAGGCGTCGCGAGGCGGGAGCGGGGTTCGGGGGGTGCGGAACGCACCGTGTGACACCATTTAGGGGGTGACACCATGGCAAAAAGTTGCAAAATATATAGAAGAATTATGCTTTTTTTGCCAGTTCAATTAATGATTAATGAGATTTAATCCACCTATATTAATAACTGACTATAGATAGATATCTTTACTATTAACTGTGCACACTTTAAAACTATAACCCGATGGAGTAGGTGGAGGGGGGGGGGTGTAAAACAAAATTAACAGGGGTAAAATTTTGGTTGAGTATTTGGAATAACTGATAAGTCAGTCAACGAACGGGAAGGGGGTGACACCAACATTGAATTATTTACGATTAAAACGACGCTTTTCCCACATGATTGACTTGGTGAATTAATATCATGCGCGCACAAATTAACGCCATTTTGGCAAAATGGCGACCTAGCGACGCCACTGAGCTACTTAGTTAACTAGAAGCGTGTTCACAAAACATTGGTATAGTTTCATTTCTTGCAACAAGAGAAAATTATGATCCTAACTATTAGCTAATATTATAGCAGGCTGTCTATTATACTTTACCTAAGAAATATTTACCAAAACATTGAAAGGACTAACCGCTAGTTATAATTAAACACAATGCACGTACTGAGTATCCGTGATTTAAGCTCATGTATTAATGCATTAGCTTGTGTGAACTATAGCCTACATGAGTAACAACATAAAATTTTATATCTGCATTAATTCGTAGATTTAAAGTGGATGGCTATATTATAAAAATAAAATATGCATGATTATGTATCTATTTATGGACATGTAGTGTGATTGATATATATATATATATATATATATATATATATATATATATATATATATATATATATATATCAGAGATGTATTGTTATTACCCTAAGGATCATTCCAGCTATATATTCAGGTAGGATTAAATATTCATTCAAAATATAAACTAGCTCTACACCTTTTTGTCCCAACTAGCTTACCCTGTATATTTTATCTTGCCTAGACTGCACAAACTATTGCACTTTGGCCTAGCTTCTCCCTCCCCCCTCTCCCCACCTATCCTTTCACACAGCCTATCCAACATCATGCTTTACGGTTTTACCTTTGACATAAAAAGCTGTCACAAAAAAAAAAAAAAAAAAAAAAAATCTACAGAAAAGTCACCCACCCCCGTCCTCGGGCATTTCATCGACGTGCAAACAGTTTGAAGGCGAAGTTTAATGATGTTGGTCTTGAATTATCTCCCTGCAGCCACGCCAAACCCACGGAGAAAAATCCGTATCGGTTTCTCATTTTGGAACTCGCACAAATTAGCCGCATCTGGAAACCGGCAAATCTCCGGCGCTGCCGGTTGTACGGTAATCGCGGTGTCAGGTATAAAATGCAATCGTGTCAAATAAACACGTCCGATGTCAAAGGGTAATTGACGCTAGTATTTAGATTGACATTTGTGCTCGTAGGTTTGTCTTTACGATAGTGTTTCTATTGTACATTCATAGTAGTTAAATTATACTGACTAGAAGTAAAGTCACACTATACGTTTAACCTTTTTTTTAAATGATGTATTAATCAATGAAAGAGGAGGCGAGCGGCCGAGCGGTTATTTAAAAATTGAAACAGACTAAAGATCAAATCCTTGGGATATTTTTAACTTCACAGCAAGATATTTGATTGGTTGTAGCAACGGTGCACGTCGTGATGAAAACAAGACTTTATAGACCAAAAAAAAAACTGCCGGGAAAGTTAGTTTTTAGCAAGTATAATTGTTATTGTTCGCACAATACAGCAACGATTAGTTTGAAGGCGTTTGAATACGTGTAAATCTATTTCGTTTGAGTGAAGTGGGGGAGGGGATCATATGACAATGTGGGATATTACTGTAGCGCATTCTATATTTAACATTATTTTATTAAAACTTAAAACACACATTAAATTGTATTTGACCAATGGTAACAGGATACTATATTTTATCTTCAATCGTGTTGACAGTTTTAGCGCAAATCATTGCAAAGTTAGGAAACGGGTTTGGTTACAGGGTTACGGTTGCCGATAGGCTAAACTTGGATTAGGCAATATTTTAGCATCGACGTAATGTGCGTTATGTGCGCTGTATGCTAGAATAATGGTATCCCTTGGCAATACAAATATGAGCACAGTAGCTAAGCAAACATGGATGTAATATTTATTTTACTGCATGCTGTATATGCCATGTATGTTTACACTTTAAAGCTTTGTAAAATATTTTTGTTTTAAAATACTTTATGTTCGCTAATTACTTTATGGCATATATTATTTTTTTTAAAAGTAGATTTTTACTAAAAAATAAGTTGACCACAATATGTTATGTTGACATTAAAAGGTCAATGCACTTGGAGTCTAGCCGCAAGCATCTGTAACCGTCTGACGGAAATGTACCCAGTATTTTTGTACTCAGACCCCACACTAGCGGGGTGTAATCACTACAAAACAAACCATTGACAATAGCTCACAGCTCACTCCGTGGTGTCCCGACACGCTCACACCAACCCCCCACACCAACTAAGTATTGACCTGTCCGGCTCCTCAAATATTATGCCAACTCGGACACCCGCCTCAAATATTGTTCTTGTTCTTTTAGCTTGCGGGGAAAAACCAGAAACACAAAAAAAAAAAAAATTCCAGAAAGACCGGCAACCGGCTGTAGAGTCGCGGTCCTATTCCGGTCATGTTTGCCGTGTTTCAATCACTCGCTCCGGCACTTGGACAGATAGAAACCGGAAGCGTGTCCCCCCACCCTCCTCCTCACAACCTTAGCTGAGCAGTCCTCGACGCCAGCGCGCATTAGTCCATTGGCCGACTCAAGGCGGGAAACCGAATGCCCAAACTCAATTTCCTTGTGCGCTCCAACTGGGCTGAAGTGCTCTCCAGTCGTGGCTCGGACCGTGTATGGAATACTGGGAGTAAATTCTTACCCTGGTGGGTGTGGGCGGGGGTCTCGGGGGGTGGGGGGGGGGGGATTTGTCCCTCCTGGCCAGTTCCTGGTATTGTAATACTTCGATGTCAACGTTTGAACTTAGCATATGACGTCACCGTTTGAACTCTGTACATGACGTCACGATTTGACGTCATTTGAATGTAGCATATGACGTCACCGTTGGGTCTTAGCATATGACGTCACGATTTGACGTCATTTGAATTTAGCATATGGCGCCACAAATATGACGTCACAATTTGAACTTACCAGTCGACTTCAACATTTAACGTGATCAAATAATCTTCATAACTAAACTTAACTCTACACTCTACAAAAGAACGTGTTCATCTCACAATGCAGTTTTATCCCACCCGGTAATTTTACAATTTGAATTGGATGTTAACATTTTCAATGAGCTTGCCATAAGACTACGCCATAATTTCACCTTCACATTTAAAAAAAAAATTCAGTTCAGTGAAGAGAATGGGAAAACGATTTCAGTAGATAATAGTCATCATTTATTCTATAGAAGAATTATTGCACTACAGCATATAATAGTTGGAAACATGATCATTTTTTAAAAAATCAAGTTGTTTCCCTTTAATAATGGCGACTACTTTGGTGATAAGAAAAAAGTTCATTAAAAAACGTTTTAATAACAAGCTTTTGTGTAATAATGCACTAAAAAGGAGAAAATAAATTATACACTACTATTTAAATAACTATAATAGAGAAAATCTACGAACATGATGAGATATACTGCAAATACAGCGTTTTAAATATTCTATATTTTTACCCATAGAATAGTAATTTTTTAAAAAAGTGCGAAGTGCACTACACAAACTTGAATGCTAATTAAATTAAATGGAACTGCAACTCTTAATTAAGAGAACAGATATAGAATTAAAGTAATTAAACACTCCCCTTTAGATCTAGATATACATAGGCAGATGAAGTAGAGTTCATATGTTTCTTGACCTCGGCATATGAAGTGATGGTGTGGTCGGCACTATGCCCAGCCTCTTAACTTCAATAACGGTAGTTAGGAACCCATCAGTTGAGTAGTCTCAAGGACGTTCTTCTGACCTGGATTCAAACTAGAAACTTAGGGGTTAGCAGTCTAGCACTCTACCGCTAGGCCACTCCGTCCCAAAATATTAAAGTATGTACACCACCTTTGAAAATGAAAATGCAAAGTAAATTTATAAAGCACAATGCTATCTTTTTGTTTGTAGGACTTCTCTAGAATATGGTGTAAACACATTTAAATCTACTTTTTAAAAGATTAATTTACGTTTTGTAAACTTCTTATTTATCAGGTAAACTTTGTTTTGTTTCTCTGCTTAACCTGTGTGTAATGTTTATGCCTTTGTTGTATTACATGCGTTTATAGCCTATACGCGTGTTAGTGAAAAAGAATTTTGAACCATTGTCAAATGTCAATTAACTTAATATGTTATCTTGAACTATATTATATTAAATGTCAAAAACGTTTTGACACTTGTCATGAAACTGGTTAATGTTGATTCCATCAGGGATATCTGGTTACGTCATCAGAGTACGAAAGTGGTTTTAAAGGTGGTTTGTCGTCAACTATTTTTAGCTTTGTAAAAAAAACATGTGTAACGATTAAGGATTTCCTTCTGGCTTATCAAGAGAGGATATTTTTTGACAGCAATAGTCTTTGAATAAGCGGATTAAGTTTTTGTATCGGATTCAGGCAGACACAATATGACGGACACAAATTGGCGGACACAATATGACGGACACAATATGACGGACACAATATGACGGATACAATATGACGGACATAATATGACGGACACAATATGACGGACACAACGGACACAATATGACGGACACAATCGGACGGACAGAATATGACGGACACAATATGACGGACACAATCGGACGGACAGAATATGACGGACACAATATGACGGACACAATATGACGGACAGCAGATGACATAAACAATTATAAAGATACAATCTAACAGACACTATATGATAGACACACAAGGCTTCTGCAACTCCCCCCCCCCCCCGCGCCACACGCACATTTGAGAATCACCTTAGCAGCAGTATTTCTTACAGGCATCTCTTCGTTAATTTGGAAAAGTTTCATCATCGATAGATTCACTTAATTCCTTACTCTCAGTAACAAACAAACTTTTGCAAACACCAGAACCAACATCCACATTAACAAACGACGGCCGTGACCAGTCTCGGACCATCAAAACTGACCACACGAAATGACCACCGTAAGTCCACACTTGACTGGAGGGATCACGTGGTCACCGAGCCGCTCACCCCCCCGGGTAAACTACCCCGGGCACGATTGACCAGCCGGCCCCGTAAGTGAGCGCATAAATCTCCGGCTAACGGTCATCGGCCGGCCGGCGTGGAAGGCGATAGGTGCGGCGTGAGGCGACGGTAAATGATGGCGTTTTGTCTTACCCGATAAATCAACGCGCGCTAACGGGCTAACGTTTACACGGAGTTTTTAATGGAGAGAGTAGGTGTTTACAGTATACAACAGCGACATAACATGAAGAGACTTTTGATACCGCATTCGACCTTAGCTTTAAATAGCAGGTATACTCATAGGTAGTAATGTACTAATTCGATTCTTATGGTCCATGGCCCAGGTGAAGTAGAGTTCAGCTGCTTTAATGATATAAAAGGATAATGTTGCCAGAAGCCTCTATTCTCCTTAATGTGAATCAGGAGGGGGGGGGGGTGGCAAAATGTATGATTCGCCCTGGCATCGTAATGCGTCTTATATATTTATGTTTCTATTGTATGTGCTGATGTTCGAAAAATATTGTCTATATTCATGATTAAGGGTTGGTGTGACCGAGCGGCAGAAAGCTAGACTGCAAACCCGAAAGTCTCCTTTTCGAATCCGGGTTCAAATCTACAAATCTCGAAAGGGCACCACTATTACTTTAAAGGAACAAATGCGTCCGGGCTGACTACATTATCCCCATGTATGCCGAGGTCATAAAATAGATAAACCTCACTTCATCCGCCCCATGTGTCTTGGGCACAAACATAAAAATACGATGATAAGCGTATTTATATTTACACCTTAAACTCTTCTTTATTCATGTTTACACTTACGTCCAACAGCTTTCTATACACTGGTTGTTATTTACTGCATTTACAACCTACACGTCAACAACCACTTCGACAATTTACACATTTACACCTACGTCTATTATCTACATGCTGGCATCTTTCTGTAAAAAAAACTAATTGTTAATAGCTAATTCGACAGACGACATGCTGAAACCTTCATCTACA
>NW_026733105.1:42500-130000 GCF_028476545.2 Physella acuta
ATTTCAAGCGTAGTCGTTGTTATTTAGATTGTAGACATGTAGAATGTACATTAAGGTTTCAGCATGTAGACTGTCGAATTCGCTGTTACAAATTAGTTTTTTTTTTTTTGTTTTACATGACGATGCCAGCATGCATGTAGATATTAGACGAAGTTGTAACATGAAACTGGTCTAAGCAATTGTTGACGTGTATATAGTAGACGCAGTAATTAACAGAACGTTTATAGAGAGTTGTTGGGCGTAGTTGTCAACATTAATATAGCAGAAGTAAACGTGTACAATGTCGAGGTAGATAAACTGTGATATAAGACATCTATGTATGCTTCACCTAGCGTATTATGCATGTGTATAACGAAATAAAACAAAATTTCTACACAAACATTGCATTGTTGACGAGTATATAGTAGACACAGTAATTAACAGTACGTTTATAGAGAGTTGTTGGGCATAGTAGTAAATATTAATATAGCAGAAGTAAACGGGTACAATGTCGAGGTAGATAAACTATAAGACATGTATGCTCGACCTAGCGTATTATGCATGTGTATAACGAAATAAAACAAAATTCCTACACAAACATTGCGTGGCATCATGCAGCGCAAAATATTTCTATTTCTATGTCTAGGTAAAGCTTGGGGAGAATTTACATGGGGTTTCTTTATTAGCCATATCGTTGTATTCGATTACACGCAAGCATCGATAACCGCACTTTGAACCTTGCCAGAGCACTTTAGCTCTCAACAAAAACCTGCATGTTCTTGTATTCGCGTGCGACTAACTTTAGTTCATGTGTTTGATAGTAAAGACAGCACACAGACTAAAATGTGACTATGACGGATAAGTCTTGAAGCTTCGGCTTAGTGTATTCGATACTATGGTTTTTACTACTCAAAATTGAATCATTTTCAAACCATATCTCTAATATTGACGGATATTTTAACCAAGATCCTAACATTAAACATTACCCGAGTTATGAACGTTGAATTAACCATATTACTCTAGATCTGTCCTTAACCCTTACCACTACTTTAATTCTTATTCATAATACTCCAATAAAATAAAATCCAATCCTAGTTCTACACCCGCCCATAACAACGATTCCGAAAAAATTATCAAACCGATACCGTATCATTATGTCGATATTTTAAAGAAATCACGTGACTACACAATCCCTCGGAATTGTGTGGTCAGCATAATGTCCACTCATCTGTATCTCCGGGATATAAGCTGTACGTCACCAACCCGAGTAAAGTACAGTAGTCGCATCATAAAGCGACATCAAATACAACCATGCAATATCATCCAAATATTGAAGTATCGCTACATCGATACCTCCCTTATTCGAATACCACCGATAAAAAAAATATTGCAATTTAGAAAAAACACAAGCAAAAATACAAGCCTATTTCATTATGATTAAAAGAGAAAGTAAAAAAAAAAAAAAATTCGCAAACAGAATTGCAAAATAATTTGTAATCGATACCTACTCGGCATGTCTTCACCATCGATATTCTTCTCAGTATGTCATTTCCGTTTTTTTAAGCTTTGGAGAAACCAAAAAATAAACAAAATGTCTTGGATATTTGATACTTTTTTTCAAATGAATTGCTTTAATAGGACTCACGCTGTGCTTGTATTTGTCGTGACGACAAGGCTAAGGCTATTTTTTTTTTTTATTTTCTTCATTCTCGTTTGACATTTTGTGTAGCGTTTGTTTTATCTATCAGATATTACTGCGCCGGTTGAAAAAAAAGATTGCATTAATTTAAGTTTATCTGTATCTGTGAGAAATATGAGAGAAGAGAGAAAAAAAATAGATGATGATGATGATGATGTGGATGATTTAATCAGAGGTTTAGCGATGAGTTCGAGTTTCATCAAAGTATGACGTCTAGATTTACACCTGCGTTCTGTACCAACAATGGCGGTCTTGGTTGAAACGTCAACTTTTGCGATTGATGGTACTTTTCTCATAGTTGAATATTAAACAATTATATCTCTTATTTTTTTTATAACCAGTTAATGAAACTTGAACTCTTTATTTAAGATTAAAACCTAAACGCTTCTTTATAAAACAAGCTCATTAATATTATCCGTACGTAATGTGTGGCTCTCAACTCTAACTAAAGGTTATAAGATAAATTAACATTATCTTACATCTTCCCCCCCCCCCCCCACACACACACCAAATAAAACATTTTAATTTTATTTATTTTTTAAATAATAATAAATATACATTATTTACAATTTAAATTTTAATATAGATACAACAACAAAATTCAAATTTATATTTTCTTATATTCCTACAACAGCAAAGTTGTCTTCCTTAGATTCCTACAATATCGAATTTGTCTTCATTGATTCAAACAACAGCAAAGTTGTCTTCCTTAGATTCCTACAAAGTTGTCTTCCTTAGATTCCTACAACGTTGTCTTCATTAGATCCCTACACATTTGTCGTTTTTTAAATCCCTACAAATTTGTCTTCCTTAGATTCACACAAAGTTGTCTACCTTAGATCCCTACAAAGTTGTCTTCCTTAGATTCACACAAAGTTGTCTACCTTAGATCCCTACAAAGTTGTCTTCCTTAGATTCCTAAAAAAGTTGTCTTCCTTAGATTTCTACAAAGTTGTCTTCCTTAGATCCCTACAAAGTTGTCTTCCTTAGGTCCCAACAAAGTTGTCTTCCATAGATCCCAACAAAGTTGTCTTCCTTAGATCCAACAAAGTTGTCTTCCTTAGATACCAACAAAGTTGTCTTCCTTAGATACCAACAAAGTTATCTTCCTTAGATCCCAACAAGTTGTCTTCCTTAGACCCCAACAAAGTTGTCTTCCTTAGATCCCTATAAATTTGTCTTCCTTAGATCCCTACAAAGTTGTCTTCCTTAGATCCCTACAAAGTTGTCTTCCTTTGATCCCAACAAAGTTGTCTTCCTTAGATCCCAACAAAGTTTTCTTCCTTAGATCCCACCACCACATTTCCAACCGGCAACCGGTCAAAACCGGCGCCTAGCATTTCGTGCCTAGGCCGGCATAACCCCAGCCTTTTAGGCGACTTAACAATCAACGCGGCCATTTCTTAATTGGCCTTTTAGCCGCCCATCTCCAGGATGGTTTTTTTGGCTATTAGTGCTAGGGGGGGGGGGGGGGGGGGAAGCGGGCAGTGGTGGGCCGCGTGAGTGATGGTCACACTAAAAACCCCGACACCCTAATAACTGTTATTTTCTGAGTTCTCCCATACCGGAGTAGAGAGTACACAGCATGACGTGCTATGTAGGTGATCTGAATCACAGCAGAATTAATTGTGGCAGGGTTGAAAGCAACGTCTTTATAAAGGTGATTTGATCCATAGTGAAAAACAATAACAAAGTGGTTTTTTTTTAATAATGTTTTTAAAAAGTCTGATAAGGTCGCAACAAAAAGATGTTAAGACTGGTAGTATAAATTGTTTCTACAAGCATAGCAACATTAATATACGGTTATTTTGTTGAACATCAATGGGCTATCAATGACGCTACAATTGATTATTTTACAAAGTAGTGTTATGTTGATAGAGCAAGCTATTCCTTCCAGTACTGAAAAAAAATAATATTAGGGTAGATAGGAGAGCAACCGTGTCTAACAGTACCACTATAACTGATATTTTAATATAGCGATGCTAGGATACTAGAATAAGCTACTCCTGTCAGCGTAAGATTTTATTTAAAATGCGGATATTCGGTATTTATAACAAGTGTTTCTTCCAGACTTTTTCTCCGGGGGGGAGGGGGGCACTTGATATTTTACGGGAGGGGGGGGGGAGAGTGGTCGACATTTTCAGGGGGAGTGCAGACACTGGTAAAAGTATATGTTTTCTATATAAATTCCATTTCGTTCGGGGGGGGGGGGGGGGGCGGTAGACTTTCTTCGTGGGGCGGGGGGTTTAAGCCACCCCACCCCCCCCCCCCGAATAGATGCCTGGAAGAAACTGTTTATAACGTCCGAGTTGGACAATGCAACTATAATGATAATAGGGCTGGTAAGTAGGTCAACAATAAGTTATATGGCTCATGCAGTTTTTATTGAGCCGTAGAACTGGTTGGTGACCTACTTACCAGCCCTATATTGCTAAAAGAGGACAGGCATGTATTAGAATCTATTTCTACCAAATTAGAGCTATAAACATACGCGTATTTCGTACTCTATGTTGTTCACCAGTGTCCTGCAGTACCGCTAAGCTCAAATGGCTTAAAGTAAAGGTATATCAGGTTGATAGTTATAGTTATTCCAATATCACTCTACTAGCTTCTGACAAGAGACTATTCCTCAAAGATGTCTATTAAGTATTTAGTATTGTTGCCAGATCAACTTGTTAAGGTCAGAATTATGGCTGATGCGACTTGGGTTAAGATTTGGTTTACGGTTAGCATTACAAAGATATGTTAGTCTACAGCAGGGGTCTTCAAACTTTTCAGTCAGAGGGCCGCATTAACAATCAAATTTCAGTTCGGGGGCCAGTTTCTTCCAGACATGTCTTTGTTTTTTCTGGGCAAAGTTCCTCAGCCATCACCAACAAACGTTTTTTCCGTTCTCCATGGGCCGGATGAGAGGACATCGCGGGCCGCATCCGGCCCGCGGGCCGTAGTTTGGTGACCCCTGGTCTACAGCTACCAATGACCAAGTGAATGATTTCCATCACTTCAGCACGATCGGACACGGCAATACAACATACGCCAAGCGATTTATTGCATTGTTAGCTAACATCGATACCCAAACGTAACATAGATCCAACTATTAATCTTATGATATTATATTATGGTTTTCAAAAAGAACTAACCCTAGTTGTTGTTTTTTTTTTGTGTTGTTGTTATAATCTATTGTTGAAGACCGGTAAGAAACATTCGTTCACATATTTTCTTCTGCTCAAGATTTACTCTCAAGAGCTCATCTTCCCCCCCCCCTCTCCAGATAACCTCTCCCTCTCTGATCCACATTTCCTCCCCAGAGCACCTCTCTTGTTCTCTGCTTGAACGCGATTTGTAGCACCTTTAACACACACACACACACACACACACACACACACACACACACACAACTGCACACAAATTAATCAAGCAATTCTTTTATAATGAGTTTCGCAATGACGTTCGTATGAGATTTGCTTATTTTTACGCTAATAAAATTCCCATGCACTAATTTAACTTCCCAAGAGTTCAATATATAACTTCATAATATACAATTAGATCATAACTTCGTTTTTTTTTCTCCCTATTCACAAACTTAAATCAATTACCTAATAATACGTCATCGAAAGAATGGAGAAAAAAAATACTGCATTATCTCCCCTTGACTTAAATGAATAAGAACATCATTACATCCCCTGTCCCACTTTGACGAAACATCCGCCGACAGCAAGGTTGCAAAAGAGCGCGAATCTCGACCAATCAAGTGGCCTGTATCAAAAGAGCTACGGAGCCCGTCTCGCGCTTGGCGTCACTTGGAGAGGCTCAGACGTCATATTTGCTGTCGTTGGATGGTCTCGAGCGCGGCTTGTGTTGCCTTAGGATGCCCGGTCTTACAAGCCGGTGACTGCTGGAGACGATATGATTTGCTTTGAGATGTAACAACATTGGGGGTTGGGGGGGGGGGGGGAGAGAGAGATGGAAGGGGAGGTGGGGTGTTGAAGGAAGGGGGATATGTGGGGTGTTGAAAAAGGGTTGGGGTAGCTTTCTTGAGGAAGGAATGGGTGGTTTGGGTAGTGTAAGTTTTTGAAAAGGGAAGGGAAGACATACTTGATAAAGGAAAGGGTGGTATTTGTTTTGTATGTGGAATGGGCGTTGGGGGTGGGGGGTGGAGGGGGATGCGAAAAGAAAGGAGTTTTCTGTCTTGAAGAAAACGGTGGGCATTTTCAGCTTGTTTTAAAAATAGGGTGGTATGTAGGGAAGGGGGAGGAGGGGGTGTAAGCTTTTGAAAACGGGTAATGGGGATTTTTCAGTGTTGAAGAGAAAATCGTAGAGATGACTTAAGTGAAGGAAGATATGATGATGTATGGCAGGGGCGGAACTACAGTGCCGCCAGACCCCGCAATGTGGGGGGGGGGGGGGGGCCAGACCGATTGGGGGCCCAAAAATCCTGACTAAATTATTTAAAAATTTTTTTTTTTTTTAAATTAGGTGGAGGTCGAGTTATCTTTCTTCTACAGTTACAAACAAACACGATAGTCGGCAAACGTCTTTGAGAAAAATGCACAGACTATAGCTCGAGAGACCGCCAGACATATAGACAACTTCAAAGACGTAGCCTACCGTTCTTTTTTGTTATCTCCCTTCAGCGAAGCATCTGAAATTTGACTGCCGGCACGCTTTGAAATCGGGATGGGGATATGTTGTGGCGACTATCCTGGTCTTCTAGGCGACCGGAAAAAGTCGGCACTATTGATGTAGATGTTTATCGGCGCTTTCTTGTCCCCTTCCAATGAACCTTCCCAACTCACTCTCCTCCCCCTCTCATCCCTACCTGTCACCTTTACCCCTCACCACACCCTTACTCTTACAATAAGATGTAATGCATAGATTAACGAACTACTGAACTGTAAACTGACCACTTCTGCACATTTTGTTTAAGACACTAGTCAGTAGTTGTTCATTTACCTAATGAACAGGGGCGGAACTACAGTCCGGCAAGACCCCGCATTGCGCGGGGGGGGGGGAGGCCGTTTAGGGGCCCACGGCTGACCAAAATTAATATTTTTTAAAAATTTTGAATTTATTTTTCGTGCATTTTTGCCTTAATATTTGGTTTGTAACAGAAAAACACTGTAGCTGCGGTACGCTTATCTTTATTTTACAGTCACTATACCAAGCTCTTCCGCAAAAGATAAAATCCATAACACAAACTACAGTGTAAAATATAGGCAACGCTTCAAATTTGAATGACTTCTTTGACTCATTGCCCCCCCCCCCCTTTGATAGCTAAATAGAGGACACGTAACTGTTTGACCGATCCTCCAAAGTGTACTGTGGCGGATGGGGCAGGGGGATGGGGACCAAACAGGGGGTTCAAAAATTGTCGCCAATTTTTTTTTACATATTTAAAACAGTTATTTATAGTTGTATTTTTTAACCATCGTCAAGACCGAGTTCTATTTCCCTACAATCAAACACACGCTGTCGCCGGCAAAATTCTTTAAAAAAAACAACAAAGTCCATAGCACGAAAAGCCGCTACATATGAAGTGGGCTTTCATTATGCGCGGTTCTTCTTTGCGGCATTGGTAAGTGACCAGAAATCCATTGTACATTTTTTCAATGTTAATGTGTTTGTGATAGTGGTTGAATTTGTATCCTGTACTATCTTGCATCCTACAAATAATGAAAAAAAATAATATAATACTAGAAACTTCAGTTTTATATACGTTTACTTGTTTTTGCTTTTACAAGAAATATCATAGTAAACTTTTAAGGCTTATACTTGGAATTATCTCCCCTGAGTAAGTTTTCCAATGGGCGTTGCTGATGTACATAGATCAAGGCGTTTTGTTGTCTCTTTCAAGTTTTTTCCCGAGCCGACCCCTATCCCATCCCTCTTTCTCAACCTCACAAGTATCGAGGAGATAAATGTATCGTTTATGAACTACTTCCTAACCGTACGAGTCACCACTTCAGCACATTTTGTCAGACACTAGACAGCACTAGATCTAGTCAACATATATTAATTTACTTTCATAGTATTAGGCACATTTAATTCACAAAACCCGGCAGGTAAGATTATTTTTTATATAATTTAGAAATTAATTAGAACGTTTAGAATTAATTGAACATTATTAATAGTCAATTACTATTTATAAATGACGTCATTGAGGTGGGGGTGTGTGAGGTCTGGCTTTTTGTTAGTCCCCCCCCTCCCCTAAATCAGAAGGTTATCCAACGCGTGACCTGGCCACATACAGTTGTACATCCACATACAGTTGTACATGTGAAAAACATTTTTCTGCCTATTTTGCATTACTGCATCATTCACCCAATCGACATGAAAACTTGGGAAGCTGTTGAGTACAGCCCCGCAAAGGTTTCTGTCATAGGCCTAACATTTGTACATATTGGAGTGGGGACGCCCAACGGAAATATGTGATTTAGTGCCCCGTGATCCTGCATAAGCGGATGAGGTTACTACTTGAATACAACCGGCGGCAGTGTCATCCTGAGCACATCACATATGAGCAAGTTGGCCCCCACAGACAGTCGTTTAAAAGTTCCCACAACAATAGGAATAAGTCTCGCTACAACACTCGATGACTAAATCTAATTAGGTGTCGCACCAATGTTTCTTCCAGGATAGACTGTTTTCGGGGGAGGGGAGGGGGGGTTTAGCTCTGCCGGAAGAAACAATGTGTCGCACCCATCACCCGTGCAGTAATGTAACCGGTAGCTCCAAGAGCCCCGTGACTCCCCTGACACCTGGGCCGTCGCCGAGGGACTTACAGCATGCCTTGGCGTGTCTAGTTGGTAGTGTGGACAAACCCGCGCCCTAAGATCCAAGAAATGAACTGCCGACATTGTTAACATTTAATTCAACTTCTGGAAAACAGGGCACACGGTTGGTAACGTTTTGATGAAAGCCTCATAAAAATCGGCGTCAGTTTGTTGTGTTGGACTAGATTTAGAGAGCCCGTGCTTCTCACTTTGAAAACTGAAAGAGCCAGCTCGTGTGTTGGAAAACCTCTGATTTATTCGTGTACCAGATGAAAATTTAAAAAAAAAAATTTAGAGCGACCCTTGTTTTCCATATCTCTCTTTCTCTCTCTATCTCTCTCTCTCTCTCTCTCTCTCTCTCTCTTTATATATATATATATATATATATATATATATATATATATATATATATATATATATATATATATATATATTTATAAATATAGGGGCCCAAAAAAAATTCTGCGGGGGGGGCCTTTTTTTTCTAGTTCCGCCACTGATGTATGGGGAAGGCTTTGAACAAGTATTGGCTGGGGGGGGGGGGGTGTTGATAGTGACGAAAAATTTATAGATGGGGGGGGGGCTAAAGCTTTAAATATGGGGAAAGGTTTGAAATTTAGCATTGAACAAAATGGTGTGAATAACTTCGATGTTGAATAATAGCCGAAAAAATAGCTTTCGGTACCCTACGTGTGTGTTTTTTGCGTTTGTGTGTTTGCCGATAATGCGATCAACATATAGAATATCGGGGGTACCGAGTGGGGGAGAGATTAACTATGAAGTACCGTGGGTCGGTCAGAGCAAAAAAAGGAGGGACCGTATAAAAAAGCGATGCAGTTTGATTGATTTGTCCGTGTCAACTTGTGTGGATTGTCCGTGGGAAATGGCAACATTTTTATCGCTTGAAAACTAAAAGGGAATTTGTCTTGTCATCGATTGGTTTGGTTTAATCTAGGGATAGGTAACGGGTGGTCGTGTAGGGGTGGGGGTGAGGGGAGGGGAAAGATGGAAATGACAAATAGGAGAGAAGATGGCGGAGTAGTTGACCTAGGGGTAGTTGGTAGTCTGTGGTCAGTACGATTGGGGTCACACGTCTTGAAATATATCACCGTCTAGAAGACAAATACTTCGATATTATTGTTGGATATTTTGTTGTATGGTGAGCATTGATGGACTCTATCCTGATATACTGAATTCTTGAAGACATATTTAGTTGAATATATTTCACTCGGGATAATAGAAACTAGTAACATAAATGTATGTCGTATGTTTAATTTGTTTAATATTTTCGTCATTGTATTCTGAATGCTGAATTGTTGTGTTGGGGTTTATACATTTTAAACAAAGTTTCTAAATAAATGAAGTTGTTTTAAAAAATTGAAGGAAAAAATACAGTTTATGAACATTCACATATAATGTGTTACTAAACTGTAGATATGACAATCTAAGTACACAATGACATGTAGATGGTCTCAACGCCAATATAGTATAAGCGATGTATTTGTTTCATTATGACATTTTATACATAGGCCTGATATGTAGCCTACGTGTGAGAGAAACCCTGGACGTAATTGTGTACACATCGGACGTGATTTTGTACACGTTGGACGTCGTCATATACATGCTTGGCGTGATCATGTACACATATAACGTGACATTGTACTATATACTACTATATAGAAATGATCTTGAAAATTTCGACGGTATTTCTCAAATACTGCGATATTAATACGCCCCATTTTTTTTTTAATTTTCTTCATGGATGGCTCAACGATTACATCAGTATTGTATTTAAATATCGGCCGGACGGACGGCGGTCCCTATAGCCGGACAACCGGCAGACTCTACAACATGACCGCCAGCCCCACAGCCGGATGAACATGAATACCATGAGTCTGACGACCGGCAACTTATATTTACCTCGTATCTAATAAACCATTTTTAAACCACATGCCTAAAATATGCATTTGCTAGATAAACGTTACAAAACCAAAATAAAACTATGAAAGTACTTGGCTCAATAATGTTAAGTGGCAACTAAAGAAACATTCGCTTACCTAACAACAAAGCGAGTCCCTTTCTGAGTTACTCAAATACATCCTTACCGACTCCCTACTCCACACACCCTCTTCTTACTTTTTCACGCCCAACACCACACCACACTCTAACACACGCAACCCCTCACCGCCACACCCCACCCCTCACCCTCACACCCCATTCCTCACCGCCACACCCCATTCCTCACCGCCACATCCCATTCCTCACCGCCACACCCCACCCCTCACCGCCACACGCCACCCCTCATCGCCACACCCCACCCCTCACCGCCACACGCCACCCCTCATCGCCACACCCCATTCCTCACCGCCACACCCCATTCCTCACCGCCACATCCCATTCCTCACCGCCACACCCCACCCCTCACCGCCACACGCCACCCCTCATCGCCACACCCCACCCCTCACCGCCACACGCCACCCCTCATCGCCACACCCCATTCCTCACCGCCACACCCCATTCCTCACCAAGCAACTACACCCTAACCACCACTCCCCACCCCACCCACACCCCTCACTACACCCTACCATACCCCATCTCACCCCACCCTTCACCGCCACACATCACCGCTCACCACAACTACCACCACTACACCACACCCCTTAACACTACACCACACCCCTCAACAATTCACCACACCCCTCAACACTACACCACACCCCTCAACACTACACCACACCCCTCAACAATTCACCACACCCCTCAACACTACATCACACCCCTCAACACTATACCACACCCTTCAACACTAAGCCTCACCCTACACCAACCCACACCTCACCACCCCACACCTCACCACCCCACACCTCACCACCCCACCATCTTGTAATTTTTGTCCCCCGCAAACGATGTTTGCGTGCGTGACTTTTCCTTCAGCGACCCCTGGCGTGTCAATGTTAGATGCCAAATATGGCACCCCAAAACAACTCAAATTGAAGAGATTTGCAAAGGGGAGGCAACACTTTTCTTCCTAAAGATGTCAAAGAAATAACCAACACCCCTCCAACCCAACCCACATAGTCATGAAAATTATTATATCAAGATTAGACAAAGTTGGTGTTATTGATTCCGATCAATGTATGCTTAACAAGTAATTCAACATAAGCGATGCTACTATTGCTGCGCATATCAAAAAACCACAGGTTGATTTGTGTTTGGTGCGCAATTTTCGTTGGATCAATGCTGGGTGAAAAGGGTAAAAGTTGCACTTTATACGTCACCGGATGTTTGGGTAAACTATTGAAAAAGTCACTAAATATAAGTGTATCATTATAGTTAGACATGAATTCGATTCAATGATTACTCTATGCAAAAAATTACGCCCCCCCCCCCATCATTCGAAAAAACATATCTGCTGTGTAGGCGTAAATATTGTTATTTAAATAAAGATTTTGTTGTGCGTGATATTACGCACACAAGATATACTATTTAGGCTCAAGTAATAGGTCTTTTTTCTCCAAGGAAACTCTCGAAAAGCTGGTTTCAAATGGTTGTTGCACGAAAGCATATTCTCCAACCAAAATGACATATTTAATAACATTTGAAAAATAAGCACAACATGTATTACGGTTTTAATAAGGCTAGAAATATTCAAACAAATAATCACTAATAATATAATAGCAATTTATCTAATACTTTTATTTTTAAATTGGATTAGTTGAGTCAGGTCGTTTGGTGATAGGGGATGTTATATTATTTAATATACATAAACTACTAGGCTATAGCCCATTGACGGCTTTTGTGTTTTACTTTACCTGGCCACTTCGGTTGACTTCAAGGAGAGGTTGAGGTCGATTGTTTTTAAATATTTAAATAGATAAAATAATTCTAAAATTATTTTTAACGGCTTATATTTAATACAAAAATATAAAAATGAGTGTAATCGATGGTTCCCAAACGGTTTTAAGATTTAAAAATGTAACTATAATATTATCGCTTGTCGTATCTATCTTCTATCTATCTATATATATAATTCTCTTCTGGGAGACGCTAGAAAACAAGCTGTAAGCGCGCTCCCTACCACCGCACCCCTATATGGTCTAGTGAGCTGTGGTTCACGCTAAATGTTTACAATCGTAGAGCCGGGTTTAGTGACGGCTATTAGAGGCAGATAATTTTGTTTAAAACTGTTTTAAACTTAGGGGAGGTAACTAAGAGGAGTCTGCTTTCACGGGGGTGGGGGGTGTAGGGTAGGGGTTGGGGGACAGGAGGGTGGGGGTAGTATAGTCCTTAACGACCTACTGATAGTGTTTTAAAGCAAATATTTTTAGTGGCTGCATTGGTACAGTCGAATTCACAAATTATATGAATTACTGAAAATTAGAAAATAATACAACTAAACAGAGGCGTATGATATGCCGCGGGTCGGCTCGTTTGCTATATTTTTAGAAATACTTTAAACAAAATTTAGTATGATTATATAGACTTCTGGGGCCTATTGTTCTGAGCAAGAAATGTGTCCACATATGTAGGCTCAAGATATAATGTTATATTTTATTTCTCGTAAGACTTCGGTGCACGAGATTATACCACACGCATTTTACTATATAGCCTAAAATAGTGTGTCATGCCAACGTTATGAAGTAATGTGTATCATCAGTGGCGCGACTAGAATATAGTTGTATTTGAACGCTAACTTCTGTTGCAAAAGCAAGTACTTTACATAATTGAGAAAACAAGTTAATTAAAAAGTCTAGTGACAATTTTAGCGCAATTTCCTTATGTTATCTAAAAATAGCTCTGTCGTAGCGTAAATCAAGAGCAGGGTTAGTAAAACCATTGGTTAGTTATTAAAACGTTTTTTATTTTAAAAAATTTCAGTATTTTACATGTTTTATTTACAATAGAGTTACATGACTAAAAACCATTGCGCGCCTAGCTACTGAACGTGATGACGCAGCCATTGAACCTGATGGCGCAGCTATTGAACGTGATGACGCGTGTGGTGTGGTTGGAAAAAATGCCTACTAATTCGGTCCAAATTTTAATTACTTCAAAAAAATTTTTGTGACCGAACGAAAGGATATTTTTGAAAACTTTCTTCGGCAATATTGTTCTAAATTATGACAGGAATCGATTGGTACATGTTTCAAGTCGCTAAGTGGTCTGGTTGCCGAGATATGGGCCAAAAACTGCTTTTTTTCGAGGTTTTTTGGCTTTTCTGGGAAATCCATGAAAGAAACCCGGAATTTTTATGGCCTATGTTCATCCTCGTAACTTGCTTAACATAATTGCTTTTGGAACTAGTCATCGATATTGCTTCGTTGAGGAGGAGATACGACTTAAAGCTGCGGACACACATTCATCCATCCATCCATCCATCCATCCAGAAATGACGGGTTAATAAACGCAATTCTCCAGAATGGAAATTGCGCTAAAAAAATAAAAAATTGTATCACCTAAAACCCAACTTCAAATAATGTTTGATTTAAAAAAAAATATAAGAATAAAAAAAAAAAAAAAAACCAAGATGGTGCCTTGTCTTTAACGCTTCTGTAAAACCTTATCCCTTAAACACTGTTTTGTCTATTTAACGCTTTTGTAAAACCCTATCCTTTAACCACCCTGTTGTCTATCATAGCTCCCCGCAAACGTGACTCAGTCGAGACTTTCTATTGGTCTGTACCCCGATGCTAGACTGTTACCACAAGTGGCGCGCGCATTGTGCCGAGCTAGAATGCGCGCGCAACCAGGAAGAAGGCGATGCCGGCATAAGCCGAAGACGTCGACGAGGATCCGGCGGGTGTGACGTTAACAATGGCTGACGTTTGGTCCGGCCGCTGTAATGAGTGATTACTGTATTGGTCACGTGGGTAGTGGTGGGGGGTGGATATATTCAACAGTACGCAAGGGGTGGGGGTATTGCGGATTGGGTTTGTAGGGGGTGATAATTTCAATGAGTGTTGATTATTTCAGAAGGGTTTTGTCGAATCGGCACGTTCTGTATAAGGAGAAGCCGTGGAAAGCATGACTGAAGCTCGGGCTGGATGTTGCCTTTGAATAGAGAGACTCGTGTTATTGGTGATTCCCTTCCATACCATAAATCTCCCAGGCTTTGATTTGTACATTGTCAACAGAGAGACGGCGGGGTACTAGTAGGTTTGGACCGTATAATGACGGGGCCGGGACCATCGGTGTTGACAGTTGTACGGCTAATCTATCAACGTCTGGGCCGTGACGTCAGCGTGTCTGGTCATCACGCGGTTATTCGAGATGTTTCGGTGTTTAAAAAAAATAAAAATAATGTTAGATGTGGTCTTATTGGTCAACGCTATTGAGAATGTTAAAATAATTCGTACTGGGGGGGGGGGGATAATGAAAAAAAAATCAATTTACAAAAAAAATGTATTTAAATTTGAATCTGAAACGAAACTAAGTTATATTTGTTAACACCAGACTTGAAATAAATCAACTCACCTTCTTATGTGTGGGTGTATTTATTTTGGTAGCTATATATGTGAAAGTGCGTTTAATTTTTGATGTATGTTGATTGTTTAATTGTATGTGTGTGTTTGCGCGTGTGAATGCCTGTGTAATTGTGTTGGTATGTGCTGTCTTCGGATGCGTGATGAAAAAATAAATAAAAGTGACGTTATACGATTTGATCAGAAAACTGTCTAGAGACTGGTTTTCAGTACACAATTAGTTGTTAATTGAAACAATTTGCATATTATTATCTTGACAGTAACTTTTGACATACATTAATCTTGCTTATTAAATATTTGAGCCGGTTGGGTTTTAAGTTTTGAAAACATTATTTACATCTGGTATTTATCTTTACTACAATTGTCGCTATAATGTGTTTTTTAATCTAGAAAATAATTTAATATGCAATATTTGCATGATAAATAAATGTGTGTATTTCAATCTATTATGGTATCTACAGTATTTTAATTAATACATCTACAAGAAAGTATATAATATATGTATTGCAATAGTGTATCGTAATCCATTATGGTATAGATCTACAGTATTTTAATACATATAAAATACATGAAGCCCATATGACCCTTAAAATATTCTAATATTATTATCGTTTAGAGGAGAGTGACTTACCCTTTCCTTTCCTTAAAATTTAGTGCGTTTAACAATTTAAAAGTTGGTGGGAATTTCAGTCACGTGCCCTGTAGTTTCTACTGCACTCCGCAGAGAGAAGTTTCCCCGTCCCCAGGGGGGTCGGGCCAGCGTGTTTCAGGGACAAGTAACTGGCGCAAATAGACTTGGGTTAATATCGTTACCTCCCCCTGGACGCTCACCCGCTGAAACTCGGAGCTAAAGAGTCAGCAATCGAGTTGAGAAACTCTGAGCTAAACAGTCACCAATTGGATTCTGGCGACAAGGGTGGGCTGAAACGAATGCAGTGTTAGATTCTACGGGTGGGGGTTGTGGGGTTGGGGATGTATGGGGAATGTGGGGTAGGGGATGGATGGGGGATGTGGGGTTGGGGATGGATGGGGAATGTGGGGTTGGGGATGGATGGGGAATGTGGGGTTGGGGATGGATGGGGAATGTTGGGTTGGGGATGGATGGGGAATGTGGGGTTGGGGATGGATGGGGAATGTGGGGTTGGGATGGATGGATGGGGAATGTGGGGTTGGGATGGATTGGGGAATGTGGGGTAGGGGATGGATGGGGAATGTGGGGTTGGGGATGGATGGGGAATGTGGGGTAGAGGATGGATGGGGACTGTGGTTTGAGGATAAACTGGGAATGTGAATGTGGGGAAGGACGGAAGAGATCACGCCTTTTGAATTAAACCTACATCCAAAAGAATAGAGAAAATATACCCGTGTAAGTCAATACTAGCAAGGAACCATTTGGCACGGTTGTCAATCGATGGTTATGTGATGGTCATGTGTTGGTCATGTGATGGTCATGTGATGGTCATGTGATGGTCACGTGATGTTCACGCGATGGCCACGTGATGGTCATGTGATGGTCAATATGGGGAAGTTAAGGATGTACACAAGAACCAGTAACATTAGTCTGAGATTTAAACGTTGGTGGCTGAAAATCAGTAGAGGTGGTAAGAGACTTAACCCGCCCACTGCAATTCATTAGTGACTTAAAACAACTTGATCTAATTATTGACTAAAACACACTTGAGCTAGTTAGTAACATAAACCCACTTCAAGGATAGAGAGAGAACTTATTTCATTTTTTTTTTGTTCCATAAGTAAGCTGGATACCGAGAAATCTGAAGTTATCGTTTTTCTTGATTTTGTGAGGAGCAAATTATTTAAACCAAACTATATATGTGGCACGTTAATGTTTTTGACCACTGGAATATATTGGGTTTTTAACATTTAAATGTGAAACCTGTAGCACTACGCCCCTGAAATATTTTTTTCCCACCCTCTCTAGACCACTGTATCACCACGCCCCTGGAATATTTCCTCCCACCCTCTCTAGACCACTGTATCACCACGCCCCTGGAATATTTTCTCCCATTCTTTAGACCGCTGTATCACCACGCCCATGAGAGAATTTCTCCCACCCTCTATACCGCTCTAGCACCACGCCCCTGGAATATTTTCTCCCACCCTTTAAACCGCTCTAGCACCACGCCCCTGAAATATTTTCTCCCACCCTCTATACCTCTCTATCACCACGCCCCTGAAATATTTTCTCCCACTCCCTAGACCTCTCTATCACCACGCCTCTGGAATATTTTCTCCCACCCTCTATACCTCTCTATCACCACGCCCCTGAAATATTTTCTCCCATCCTCTCTATACCTCTCTATCACCACGCCCCTGAAATATTTTCTCCCACCCTCTCTATACCTCTCTAGCACCAAGCCCCTGAAATATTTTCTCCCACCCTTTAAACCTCTCTATCAACACGCCCCTGGAATATTTTCTCCCACCCTTTCCACCGCCCGACCCCCGTAACTCCAGACAAACAGCCCCCAGAGACAAGGAATAACAGTGTCGCATTAAAAATACATTCGGTATCGCCTCTCATTCAAGTTTGTCAATGCAAATACACTCCATATTAACACGCCACGCCACGCCCGAAGTGAGTGTTTGAGCGTGCTTCAGCAACCGATGAGTACAAGAATTGAAAAAAAAAAAAAAAAAAAGTCGTTTTAAAATCGTTGTATTTGACTTCTAGAGTCTAAGCCATTGTTATTTTTCAAGACAATCAAGTTTCATATAGTCAATGTGAATAAAAAAAATTGACTATTAGAAAATTGATTGTCGTGAAAAACTACAACAATGCTGTCAATAAAAGTAAATTTAACTAACCCAAAGTTTCGAAATGTAGTCTTCATCAGAATAAATATATACACTATTTTCAAAAATTACTAATTATATGAATGGGTAGATTTAGCCAGAAAATGTAACGATCTAGTTACAAATCACCTTAAATGTTTTAACTCAATATGAAAGCACATTGAGCCTTCAATTCTTCAAGGTATTTGTTTTAATTGATAAAATGACAACTGTGGATATTGTTCTATTTACACAAGTAGGGGATGCACACGTTTTTTATCTTTTCCTTCTAACAGTCACTAAGTATTTGGAATCGCTGTATTATTATTTTTTTTATTGTAATAATGTATGTATTTCCGGTATTCTTTAAGTACTCGTGCGCGTTTATTCGCAGTCTTTATTAACAAAAAACCGCCTTTAAATAAAACGCTCATATCATTTTAGACCAAAATGTACAAATTATTTAGCAAATTGTCACTAGAAAACTCTATATTTATATGTACATTCTTATCAAAAACCAGAACAAACCAGACAAATCTTTTACAAGCGATTCTGGAACAAAATACAAAGTAGAAAAAAAAAAGAAATGTTGATGAAGCGACCCAGTCCACTATAACTTGACACCCTGTGTCGGGACCCCATCTGTTTGGGGTGGGGGTAGTGGTTGGGGGTGGGGGAGTGACACACTGCCTTAAATCCGTTTCTTTAATTGCTAGCGATGTTGCCGAAGCACGCGACGGACTTCCTTCAAATCTGACTCTAAAAATATTTGACTACACGAAATCAGCTTTGATTTTTTTTGTCCGAATCTTTTTCGGGGGTAGTTTTTCGGGTAATTTTCATCACGTAGTGTTGTGGCAATTTCTGATGTAGCTTAACAAATCTCATTCCTGTTGAGTTAAAATATCTTATACATGTTGAGTTAAACTAATCTCATTCCTTTTGAGTTTAACTAATCTCGCTACAGCTGAGTTAAACACCGTTCTTTCTTGTGGTATCAGAGCAAATATCTAGAAGCTAAACTAGTCTCATTCTAAGTAAAGCTCCACTTTGAGCCGATCCATAGGGCAGGTAAAGTAGATGTACCATCTTTCTATGAAAGGATGATGTAGTCAGCATTATGAAACGGTATTTTAACTCTACACCTTCGGACTAGCAGTCGAGCGCGCTATTATCCAACCACGCCGTCTCATAAATCTCATACTTGTAGAGTTTAATTAATCTCGTTTTAGTGTACCTATCTCATGTTAGTGTACTTACCTCGCCAAAACTAATAGTATGCAAAGTAGCAAATGTACAATGAAGTAGCATAATTCTTGCAAGTTTGATTAGGGCATTTCGTGCTACGCATCTAATTATTGTGAGTTGATTTTTTTTTTAAATTACTCTAATTACACATCTCAATGTGGCCTATTTTGATTACATGTTTCACTCTACAAGTTAATGATCACCACAATTTATATTGATTACACATCCCACAATACGTTGCCTAATTTTCTAACGTGCAAAAAAAAAAAAGTAAATCTGACAACTTTAAAACATTCAACAGGGTAATTAGATGAAATATTAATCCCCATGCATGGAACTCCCCCCCTCCCTCCCCCCCCCCCCTCACACACACACAACAAATAGTATCCTATTTTACCAAGTTGACGTCATCATGATCGCTTTACACTCCATTTTTCCCCATTCTTTTAACAATTCGATGCAGGAGTTAGAATTCCTCAATGTTCTTGATTGGACCTTTCAGATGTCACCATGATATCCGCTTAATCCCTTTTGTTATTGATCAGGGGATCTCAAAACTTTTTCTTGGTTCTGGTGCCATTGTAGGAATCACAGTGGACTCTTATAATGCTAGTTCATTGTGTGTTAATGTTGTTAATTTATATCTATAATTTTACTATTCTATCATATTTAAAGAAAATAAAGTATACTAAATACAGTTCGAATAACTATAAGCAAGGAATTGTGGGCATTATTACAATGTTTATCCTACTGCACAAAAAATAATTCTAATTAATTTCCCAGTATTAATTTTCCCTCTCTTGAAAAATCCACTGAACAATGAGATGCATTTTTTTATGATTGGAGATACCGATGTTTGATTATAGACTCTTCCATAAATAGGTGTGATAGGTTGTTGTTACTACTGTAATATCGACTAGCTTTATGATAGTAAAGTAAGGTTAGGACTAGGGTTGGGGTTAGGTTTAGGGATAGAGTTAGCATTACCATTAGCAAACCTTGCATGTATTTTAATTAACTACCAGTAACCTAACACCCCCTTTTTTAAAGAAGATTCTATTATCGGAAACTGGTATAAAAAATCCCAGTTTCTGTGTAAAAGATGGTGTGTTTTCAGTGTTGATTTAATATTGTTAACACACAGTGTGTGATCTTGTATTTTTGTATACTGGCAAAACTATATGCCCGTTTGTGAGTAGTGATATGACGTGTTAAATTCTTGTCTTATTTCGTTTACGGGTTTCGTTAGAACACTACTTTGGTTTGGAGTTCAGGGTATTGTTCGTGCTATGGTCGTTATGGATATAATATGGCCAGACAGCGATACAAGACCTTGGCAGTATTGAGTCTTGACAAGCGGATAGGCAAATTGTTTTTAATCAGATTAGCGTAAACCCCTAACTGGGATCTGATCTAGGAGTGTCTTCTTACAGATTTTACAATATATCAAGATAGTTCACAACAGTTTAACGTCTTGTTGTTATCGAAATAGTAAACAATCGCTTAGTCAATTCAAAGCTCACCCTCTCACAATGATCTAGTTATCGAGATGAAGTAATGTGAACTCCACCGCCTCATATTCCAAAGGTTCCAAAGGAAGTAGCTTTGGATTGGATAAAGTAACAATCGCAGCTAATAACGATCCGGACACAATGGTCACTACTTAACGTACACTTAGGTTTAAAAATGCATTTCGGGTCAAACCAAGTTAATAAATCAAGATAACAGATTTATCTAAATGATAAATAAAGCAAATAAAAAATAAATAATACGTTTTGATGGGTACCTGATTAACGATGAGGAAAGTGAAGGCGTATGTTAATAGCTCTGATTTCACCACCATGATGTCACAGAAACAGATGAACTTCCTTTGCCCAATTGATCGCAAGGTATGAAAGGATAATCGTTACTCATACTGTAAATAGTTCCTCTATGTTTATATTTTCAGCCTTACCGTCATCAGAGCCCAAGTTTGACATGCCCATGGTCAACGTGACGGTCAAAGAGAAGTCCACGGCGACACTGCCTTGTTCGGTCAGCTCTCTTGGTTCTTATCAGGTGAGTGGGTACATTGGTTTACAACATGGGTACCACAGCTGTTGACAATATGGGTACCACAACTGTGTACATTATGGGTACCACAACTGTGGACATTATGGGTACCACAAATGTGGACAATATCGGTACCACAACTGTTGACGAAATGGGTACCACTGCATGTTGGCAAACTTACCTATATTGAGTTACATTTTTACAATGCTTACAAAATGATTTATAAGTTGTCAGTTTGAAAAAAAAAAGAAATACGTCTAACCTAAGTCTTATAAACATCTTACATTATAAATGTACTACGTGTTTATGTGTTATGTATTTCTTTACATGTTGTAGATTGTGTGGACAGATCAAGTTTCAACGGTTCTCACGTTAGAAGACAGAAGGATTATTGATGACGAGCGGTAGGTTGATTTGATTCATCGCTAGTTTATATTTTAATGCCGTAGCTCTCAAGCGTATACTAAATTACTTAAACAACAGACTATCATTTGGATCTCAAAACATTTTGAATATAAAATTAACTCTGTTTTAGTAGTAGTCAAGACAAGCTTTTTCCACCCCAAAGTCCTTGTAGCATGTTAATACTAATCTCATTAAATGCTTGATGAATATTCTGTTCTAAGGGTGGACTACTGATGAAAAAAATGTTGTTATTATATCAATAACTTCAAATACTTTTTATCAATAACTTCAAATACATTATGCATCACAAAAATGTATTTATTGGTGCAAATGTTAGACTTTTAGTACTTTGATGAAGGTTATCGGGGTCTAAACTATCAAATTTTATATATACTGCGTAATGTAAACAACTCGTTACCTAAAAGCAAAACAAATTTACATATGCATAGAACTCATCGCCTTAAATGAGTTGTTGGAAGGAAATATTGATATCTTTACAAACAATATTTAGTGATTTTATCAGTCCTCACAAGCCGATGATGAAAACTGTAATACTAAAGCGAACACGCAAGGCAAACTGAGGCAAAAAAAAAAGAAAAAACAAAAAAATAAACATTTAGTGATTTTAAAAAAAAAACGAATGTATATTTTAATCACGCTATTCTTTATTGCGTTATTGAAACAAAAACATACGTTTTTGTTGTATTAAATCATCTAAATATTTATGGGACCTAATAAATAAATTTAATAGATATACACTGGAAATTTGAAGTGATTTTAAAAGTTTTCCCAAGAGATCGGCCTTTGTCTTAAATGTTATCCCTCATTGTGGGAAGCCAAAATTTTGCCAAAAAAAAATATAGAATACGTGTTGTTTAGAAGGAATGGTTTATACTTGTATTAGTACATCTTAAAATAATGCTAATGTTATTTAGTTTGTAATATTTATTTCTTTTTAGTAGTTGGTAATTCAATGATGCTATTTTTATATTTTGCTAATTTTAATACATTTTTTTAAAAATAATTTATCTAACTATTTTTTCATTTTTTTATTACCATTTTTTAAGCGCGTCTTTATTCTTCTTTTTTTTTTTAAATTCCACTTAAAGTTACATCCCTTCATAAGTTTACAAATGGGAGATAATCCAATGGCACTTAATTCCATGTCGATATCAGATTTATCCTCCAAAAAAAGCCTGTTTTTTTGTACTAGGCATCGGTACCCGTTACACGGGCAGTTCTGGTGACTTTTAGCTCTCTTCTCTTTACAAATACGATACCCGAATAGACACATATTAAGTTGTACCATTCCACAGACACTACCTTAAAATTGACAAAATAGAGAAAAGGCTAAATTAAAGTTTAATGACAAAATATTTTATTATATTCATATATCTATAGCCAATACAATGAGCCCAATTGATACACAAATCCATTTAAAAAATATACATAGAAAACAAAGCAGTCTAGAAAATAAATAAAAATAATTGTTTTAGCCATGAGACTTCACACACCAAGAAAAATATTTCTAAAAATTTCCTGCACTGTAGCTTTTACCCCCTTCAGACTTATGAAACTGCTTCTCTACAATAAACCTTGCAGTCACTATCTGTTTTCTTCTCCCTTTTGCCTATAATCCCTCCTTCTTTTCAGCTTTGCTAATACAAAGAGTTTCACTCCCGACACTCCCTGAATTGAATTCTGCAAATTGACAACACAGTGCACACTTCAATTTTTTTTGACACCAAGATGTGTTTTGGAACCCGTGCCCAAATCTTTGCATGGATGCTTTCATTAGCATTCTGTGTCATGCCAAATAAGCACTTTTCGAGCAAACTGTCAGCGGTGTGCTTTCATATATTGGCTTGACCTTCTTAGCCACAAACTCGGACATAAAGCAGGTGATTCTACCAGTGTGTGAATGGGGTATTTGCTCGAGAACTATGGCTCTCTGCCAAAAGCACCAAGACTCAACTCCAGTGGGACAGTCATGGTAGTTGGGTACTTCGTCGGAGGAAGCTGCGTGTTGGAAGCCCATCAAGATTTTTCTCCTGAGTTCTTCTATAATAGTCTATATTGTCACATTTGCTGGCTACAATCTTCTTGTAATACCCCTGAAGTAGGTTTATCTCTGCCTGCAAATTGAGGAGTATTTATTTAAAATATGGTTAAAAAATAAATTGTCACTGTAGCAAAGAAAATAAAATTGAAAATCCTGACAATATTTGTAAAGGGTAGTACCTTGTGTTAGGCTTCCAGTTTTTTGTCCATCTAGTGTTGTGCCATTCTTTGCTTCAGTAGCCACTAGGTTTCTTAGAAGCGTTCCCTAACCTCTTGGATACGTTATTAGGGCCTGTTTCTTTATTGGAACAACACAGTGTGACGAAGACAGAAGCTAGCTCGTTGTATGTCTTGCTGTCTCCATCACTTACAAATGTTGTGTAACGTAGGCTATTGTCCTGGGACCTGACTTGACTTAGTCCTCTCCGCTCCTTATGGACCATAGGGCCTCCACCATTTGCTTCCATTTCTTCCGATCCCCGGCTATTAATTTAGCTGTCTCCCAAGACATCCCTTTGGCTTCAGTTCTTCAAGAAGACTCAGCCTCCAAGCCTGTCTCTGGCGCCCTCTCTACCTGGGAGCGTGTTCACATTGTCTTGGCTGCTTCAAGTTCCATTAGACCAGAGGATCCTGTGTGGTTGATGTTGCAGTCTTGTTTACGATTGTCATACCACTCTTTGTAGGCAGCAAGGCTTTCACTTTTTTTAGTGCAGCCCATTGTAGAAAAAAGCTGAAAAAAGAAAGAATTTGGTATCTGTAAGCAAATACAGTCCATACGTCTTTTTTTGGAAAATGTTTAAACTAGTGGATGCCTAATAACTACTCTTACCTAGTAGTGTGTCTACATCACATGAAAATCAACAGCTAATCCAGCAGTGGTTCATATTACTCTTTGTTCATGCTTGGATGTATGGCATCTGTTATGTCATGAACCATAAAAACTGATAGTTAGGTCTAGTGTGTCTGCATCCTCTGAGCCATACATCATTTTCACAGATGAATGACGTCAGCATTGACCAGCTCTTCAAACAACAGGTTTTTCGCATGAATGTCATTTAGATGGGCTATGACGTCTTACATTCCATGGCGCCCATCCCCATTGTCTTGTAAAAAGCATTCATTCCAGCATATCCAACTCCTACATTAAAAAGCTGATGCTACCAGCCGACGGTTGATCTCCTAATGCATGCTCTCTGATAGTGTCTTGGATGTTACAGTGCTGGTATGATGCATTTTACACTTAGAGCATGCAACCCGTAGCAGAGCCAGCTCTATACGTGCACATTACAAGCTTTTCTAAGCAAACATTGCAGATTAGCTCACCCAGATTAAGCCATACAGTAATCTTCGTCATTGCGTTTTTATGTGAAGATTTCAATGTTTTCTACTGCTACGAAATATACAGTGTTGTGTGGCTAGTATATGTTTGAAATCACTTGGACTATATATTTACACAAGAAAAACCTATATTAATAATCGACACACTCATAGGCAATCCGTGTTATGTTTTTACTGATTTGTAATGACTTTCATACCCCCACCCTACCACCCTCTTCTCTCCTCAGTATTAGCCTAGAGCGGCCGTACACCCGGGACTGGAACCTGCATATCAGGGACGTCAGGTACAGTGACCAGGGCATCTACAACTGTCAGATCAACACCAACCCAGTCCGGCTTAAAACCATCAACCTCATCGTATTAGGTAGGTCTTAGCTCTATTAGAATCCCCTTTCTCATCACAGGCAATCTCAAAATCATAAACCTTATCGGATTAGATAGGTCTTAACTCCATTATAATCCCCTTTCTCAGCCCAGACCATCTTTAACCTAATCGTATTAGATAGGTCTTAACTCGGTTATATTCCATGTTCTCAGTACAAACAATCTTAAATTCTTAAAACGTTCTATTTAGATCGCACCATCGTTTTAGTCTGCTTTGTTTAACCCTTGCAAAACTGAAGCCTTCAACTTTAAAGTGCATCCGTACTTTTTTTTTAAATTGCTCTTTCAGCCTTGTATATGCTTGTACGCCCCCCCCCCCCCCCCCCCTTCCAGTCTATCCCTTCTCCACAATGCTCCTGCCGATTAAGAAAAACTATTCAACGTCAGCTGCTTGATGCCATTATAATTTACGAAGCCTTCTCACCAAGGGAAACAACTCAATTAAAGTTATTGAAACCGCCATTGTCTTACTCACCTTCCAAAGCTCTCAGCTATTACAAGCTGAATTACTTTTTTTTTAAACTGTACATAATTTTCAATGTTCTAGAGCTATAGTTTACTAAAATTCCTTTAAAACAAATTTGTAATTTTATTTATAAAGATGTCAGACACTTTGATAAAAAACTGAAGACTTTACTACAAATATATAAAACTAAATAGCTAAACGCTTTATTGTGCTCGTCGGGCTACATAGACTTATATAAAAAAAAAAAAAAAAAAAAAAAAAAAAAAAAAAAAATTTTCATTAATGCAACTGGCAAAAGCGTATTTCTTCTGTACAATTTGCAATTTATTGACATGGTGTCACCCCACTAAATGGTGTCACCCGGTGCGGTCCGCATCCCCCGCCCCGCCTTCACTACGCCTCTACAAACACCTTTTATGTGAGTGTGTTTAAGACACAATGGGATATGGCTAAGTGACTTCACAGGACGTGTTTTTTTTAAATCGCCTAATTTATTTTAATCTTTATGAGTGCACCATGTATACATACTCGTGTTTGTACATACATCTAACACAACTTTCTGCCCGGAGCAGAACAGTCACACTGATGTTTTATGTAGGGGACTCTTTTGTTTTCTTCTTCTTCTTCTTCGTTTTTAACCGTGATATTAAAAGGGTCGTTACTCCACAATCACGTATTACTTGCCAACATGTTATGAGCCAGATGACCTAGATCAGGGATCTCCAAACTACGGCCCGCGGGCCGGATGCGGCCCACGAGGTCCTCTCATCCGGCCCACGAGGTCCTCTCATCCGGCCCGCGGAGATCTCTTAGCCCACGGAAAAACGTTTGGTGGTGATGGCTGAGGAACTTTGCTCAGAAAAATCACGACATTCCTGGAAGAAACTGGCCCCCGAACTGAAATTTGGTAGTTAATGCGGCCCTCGGTCTGAAAAGTTTGGAGACCCCTGACCTAGATCTAGGAACAATCTGCAAGGTAGCAGTGGTTTGTTGTAGGAGTTTTCTTTCCTAGATGAGTTGCGGTCCCTAGTTAACGAGCCTCATCTACTCAGCGCTCTGAACTCTAGTCAGCAATCACACGCTATACCTCCCAACACCAACTTTTCAGTACACAAATACTAAGACAAGTTTATTCAGTCGGTGTAATTGACCAAAGCAGCCGTAACCCAATGTCAAACATATAGCTACGGTGTACGGTAGAGGGATACTAACTTGGCTCTGTTCCACTTCAATCCTCTCGTTTATCAAATAGGGGTCGGCGTGGTCATGGTTACTAAACCGAAAAGTCTCGAGTTCGAACCCTCGGCCAGATGAGGCTCGTTAGCTGGAGACAGCCACTCTTGTAGGAGAGACAATTCCAAAATCAAACAACTGCTGCCTTGTAGTTTGTTCTTGGTTGGACAAAGGCTATGGAAGCAAATCCAAAGAGAAAAGCAGGCTGAAATCGGAGTCAATGAATGGCGCATAACCAATTGACACGTAATCCTTGGTTGTGATGGAAGCATGGTCGAGTCGGCAAAAGCTCGTGGTTGATAAATTCGAAAAAAGTCTCGAGGTCAAACCCTCTGGCAGATAAGGCTCGATCCCTCCAAACACTAAAAATTAAGAACGAAGAAGACGAAGTTTTTCAAATGTTAATGGACAATTTTCTTGATTAGAACTTTGTAAGCAGATTATGAAAGTTAACGCTTCAGAGTTCGAACAACTGCATGATAAACTTGTCTAGAATGCCTTATTTTTCGAGCAACTGACGTAATTAAACTTAAATAAAGAAACTATCTCAGACTTCATGCTAATTATTGTGTATAAAAAAACAACACGATTCAAGCCGGAAATCAAAACAAAAGTTACACACAGGCCCTTAAGATGTCACAAAAGGTAGCTAACTAGATCCAGCCAAACATTCGAAGCCACTATACAAACAGATAAAGTAACTCTTGCATTGCTTGATGCGAAAAAAATGTCTTCTGAGTGGAGATCTAATATTCCAAACTCGAATTCGTTTCGTAACTCAGTCAATATAAATATTTACAGTTTCCCGTTCGTGCCCAAGATACATGGGGCAGATGAAGTAGAGTTAATGTTTCAATGGCTTCGGCGTAAAGTGAGATGGTGTGGTCAGCGCTATGCCCAGCCGCTTCCGTTTCCCTAACGTGAAATCAGGTACCCATCAGAGCTGGGTGGACTCAAGGACGTCCTGCAGACTCCAGCCCGGGATCCGAACTCGAGACTTTCAGCTTAGCAGTCGTAAGCTCTACTGTTCAACCACTCCGTCTCCAGTCAATATAATTAAACTATAGAAATATTTTTATTGTTCGAACTCAATATACGAACACATCAAACAAAGTAGAGCAATAGTATTGAATCGTCATTAGACCTATCGATCCATTGGACAGATGAAGTAGAGTTCATATGCTTCTTGAAATCTGCATATAAAGAGAATGTATGGTAAGCTCTTTTCCCAGCCACCTTTACTTTCCCCAACATGAGTTAAGAACCTAACAGAGCTGGATTGACTCAGCGACGTTCTACTAATTCAGGCCCGGATTCGAACTCGAAACTTTCGGGTTAACATCCAAGCAAAGTAGAGCAATAACTGGTGGCTATTCGATCTACTTAAACTTAATACAGCAATTAACTTTCATAATTCGAACAATTGGCGTATCGCAACCGGAAGTAAACACGCCGTCCCGAACGAGTGGTGTATAACAAACTGGAGTTAAGTCCCTTATCGACCAGCGGACGCCCGGTGAGGCCCCACCGCTGATGCCAGGAATCTAATTTGCTGAACACCTCCCCGACCCCCGTGCGCATATGTCACTTACAATTTCACATAGCCCCGTCCCCCGGGGGGAACAGCAGTCCAGGAAACGGACACTTTGTAGCTTGATATCGTACTTGAGTACACGGGTTCTCAAAATGACAACGGTACACAACCTACATTATCCGTAAATAATGCTCCGAGACCCACAAATGTAACAAAGTAAATAATATAAAACCTCTGTAATATATAATGCTTATCTTGATACTCGTATAATTTTTCTGAGCAAAACTAATTTAAAATGTAGAAATAATTTTTGATTGTTATTTTCTTCAAAGTTTGGGGCATAGTTAAAATATGTAGGGGATCCTTGACCAACCGAGAAGCTAGTAGGTACTCTGCTGCTACTAGTGTATTTATTTTCCTGACCAATATTGGCTGTATAATGTCCCCTGTAATCGGTTTTGAAATTTACCATACTTTAAAATATGGTTCAATTGAATGGTAGATGGCGCACTGTGTCGACCGATGAAATGGTAGATGGTGCACTGTGTCGACCGATTAAATGGTAGATGGTGCACTGTGTCGACCGATTAAATGGTAGATGGTGCACTGTGTCGACCGATTAAATGGTAGATGGTGCACTGTGTCGACAGATTAAATGGTAGATGGTGCACTGTGTCGACCGATTAAATGGTAGATGGTGCACTGTGTCGACCGATTAAATGAATGATGTCTTGTGCTTCACTTCCTGCTCAATACGGGACATTACGGTATTATATTTAGTACATCTGATCAAACGGAGGCCTTTTGTCGAAACGTTTCATGTGCGTGTGTATGTAGAACAAGATTTCTATTTCTTGTGGAACTATGGGACGGTGTGGTCGGGGCGTAGAACCTCGATCGGTATCCCGTATTATTCCAGCTTGGCACAGACGAGTATTTGTAACTTCTCCAAGTCGTCATGTTAACGTATGAACTTCAGATCTATGAAAAAACCAAACACTATTATATTTATCTATATTTTAACATTGATTATGCAGACGGCTAATTACGAAAAATAAAATAATTCTACAAAAGTAAATAAATGAATACAACAAAACAGTAAAAGTAGAATTCTCAGTTTGAATTGGACGATTCCTACGGCAGATGAAGTAGAGTTGAAATGTTTCTTAATAATTTCATCTAAAAGGATGCTGTGGTCAGTACTACATCCAGCTGCTTTGACTCTACAAGGCGGGTTAGCAGACGAGCGCTCTAACACGCGACCACGTCGTCCCATACATCAAAACAGCTGACACATCTATTTTTTTTCAAACACTTTAAAGTGTGTAAATGAACCGATAGTTTATACAGATCATGAGACTTCAGTGCGATAAAAGACATTGAATTCCACAATAACGTTGATTAGACGGCTTCAGACAAGGTTATCATGAGTTCAAAATGGTTTAAAATAGTTTTAGCCCGACTTTCTGCAACTGCAACAGGTTAATATGTTTTCACAACTCTAACTATAACAATGATCTACAAAGCGTAGGTGGTTTTAAATGTTGTATATGTGTTTTCGAAAAACGCATGAATTGTTTTTGTAATAACAGAAAGATATTATTATAACTTTTCTAAATTACATTGCATTTCGATTGGACACAAATGTTGAGGTTTTATAATCTAAAAAACCTGAGTTTTCGTGTACTTTTAAAATCATCCATATGAACAATTATTTAAGCGGTAATATTTGTTTTAAAAAACGATGTTGTTGTAACTCAGAAACAGTAAGTTTTATTACTTACTTATTGAGAGAAAAAAAAAGGGGAGGGGGTATCTAACGTTTTTAAATTAAAAAAAAAAACGTTAGCTTTAGTACTTCAAAAACGATCACTTTGCTTACTTATTGAAAGGAAGTATCTTACTATTGACACTCACCACCGACCACCCTGCAGCAGCCCCGCCCCAGAGCCCGACCCTCGGGCGGACGTCAAGCCCCGGGGCCCGGCCAAGAATTATTTGTTTTAAGACTATTACCACTATCCGACTGATCCCCCGGCTAATCCCGTGCCAGACACGAGATATCCCCCCGCAAGTGACCAGCGAGATCCATCACATGAGTTATCTCCCCTCTCGTGAGTCGCGTCCCCTGGATACCAGACTCCGTCACGGGAGTTAACTCCGGCGTCCTTTGGACCTGCAGGAACCCACGTGGTCGGTGTGTTATATCCTGTAAATATGGCGGGGATTCACGGGGAGTTGATTATGACGTCAGAGAAACAAATTCAAGTGCGTCAAAATGATATATGTGTGTGGGGGGGGGGGGGGGGATCGGGCTTGTTGAACTCGTCACACAACACTTGGCTTCAAAGTTCCAGAGTCAGATTCCAATGATAGGGTGTAATCCCAGGACCTGCTCGTATGAAAACTACAGAATTCGTCTATCTAATCTAGTAACTGGCCATTTGTGCTGCTCTAGTATTGATACAAAATACTTAAGTAGAAACAAATTATACTCATTTTAATGTATTAAATCTGACATAAATTTCTCTAAAAAAATTCGATATACATTTGTATTCTGAACATTTACAGACATTCCAAGTTTTACTGCACATTTCCGTGGTACAGTAGGTAACGCAAAGAGCACCATACTGATAGGCTTCATAAAGAGTTCATTAGAGCACATCTTGAAAGTACATAAAGTTCTTCTTTCAGACCTAAAGATCAATAGCTCAGAAGAATTATTCATATGTTTCTTGACCACGGTATATCAAGAGATGATGTGGTTAGAATTTTGTCCAGCCACTTTAACTTTCCCTAAGAGTCAGGTACCAATCAGAGCTGAATGGACATCTTACAGTCCCGAGTCCAGACCAAGATCTAAACTCGAGACTTTCGGACTAGTAGCCGGCCCACTATAAAATATATGGTATGGAGGAATTTTCTACATCTGCGTGTATGACGTTAGGCTTAGAATCAAAAGTGCTTTCCTAGTAAGGTGCGTGAGTGGAATACACCGATTAAAAAGAAAAAGAGATAAGTAAAAGAATGTCAGGAGATCTTTCGAAAATGATATAAGGGATATAAGGGATGCTGGGTTGTCATGTCTTGAGTTATAAGTAGCCATAGATGCCTTGCAAAAGTAGCCATAGATGAGTTGCAAAATTAGCCATAGATAAGTTGCAAAAGTAGCCATAGGTAAGTTGCAAAAGTAGCCATATATTAGTTGCAAAAAGAGCCATAGATGAGTTGCAAAAGTAGCCATATATGAGTTGCAAAAGTAGCCATAGACGAGTTGCAAAATTAGCCGTAGACGAGTTGGTATGAGAACTGTAGCTTCGGCCCAATGATTCTGAGCGAGCAGAAAGATATGAGCAGTAAAGAAAAACAAAACGAAATCGATTCCACTGTCTCCACTATTACAACAGCACTTAACACTTTTTATACCTGATCTGTAGCGGAAGCAAACTTTTGAAAAAAAAAAACCGTTGTAGCTGACTATTTACATAACAAAAGTAAGTATCAGTCTCCAGACGACTGGGCAGTAAACAAACACAAACTACCCCCACCCCCTCCCCAACAATTATCAGCCATAGACGCTTACCCTCGTTATTTACATACCACGTACCCAACCATCTCCTAAACGCCGGCCATAAAACTCCACACAAACTCTGATGACTTACTATGATTGGCAAGACGAACACGTCTACATTCATAAAAAACAAAAAAAAAAAAACTCTTCGCTGATGCTTATTCTTCGAAATTACAGACTTTTTGTTTTTGTTATTTTGCTTGCATATTTTTATTACAAGAACGGCATTCTTTCGGTAACTGTAAGTTTTGTTACGAAAGGTTACATTCGATTTTTTTCTTTGTAATAGCATGGAGTCGTTTGTTGGCCAACGTAATAAGTTCTCAAAATCAACCTGGATATATTAGATTCGTCACACTGCCCCTCCCACCCCACACATAAAATTATATATATATATATATATATATATATATATATATATATATATATATATATATATATATATATATATATATATATATATATATATATATATATATATATATATATATATAATCTTCTTTAAAGGAGATATTTGAAACTTTGTGTTTACGTGTCTAAAAAACTGTTGTAAATCAATCTTCTCTCAATAAAAAAAACACATGCACCCGTCCTTACAATAGCTTTGTTTAATGTACAAAAATATCAACGGGAATTCCACTTGAGCTCACAATAATCCCAGGGTAAACTGCGAAATCTGCGAGGCGCTCGTGACTGTAATCTCAAATATGAACACATGAATAACCATGAAGATTTGATAGACCGCACGATTAATTCTTTATTAGATTTTTTAATGCGAAAAACAAATAACAGAAGAGGTTTTTTTTTTTCTTCATACATATATAAATTTGAATCTCAAATTATCTTTTTCAGCTTGTAATATTTAAAAGAATTTTACTTTTGAATTTAAATAACACATTTTTCGTGCGAAAGAAATAAAAAAAAAATTCGAATATATTGAGTCAAAATAAGTTGTATTTTAAAACAAATACACCTTTTAAATGAATTATTTAATGTTAGGAATAACATCTTTTTTTTTAATATTAGTATTGTTTTATAGAAATGCAGAATATATTGAATGTGTTTTGAAATTTTCATTCAAAGCAAGTAACGTTCAACGCCCGAGATTGTTCGGGATCTGATAAGAGTCGGTCCCGACGCTTGAGATCTTTTTTTCTCTCCGCTGGACACCAACAAGATGGCGGCAGAATAGAAGAAAGAGGTGTGGTTAATTAGGCGCACCGACAGATGTCCGCTCGATTCATTCATGGTCAAGTTCAAGAGGACATTAGGAGGGTCTGCTCATCAGCCGAGTGAGCAGTAGTCACTGACCTACATACATATATAGTGATGCTAGACCAGGGGAAAGTCGGGAGGGTGGGGTCGCTCGGGCTTGACTTGAATTTTTTTTTAAAGTAAAATTATTGGGACTCTAGTTCACCTAGTGACATAGCTTTTGTTATCGTTGTTAGTATAGACCAGTGGTTCTTAAGTTTTGGAGGTACCGAACCCCATCAGTTTCATATACGCTTTCACCGGAACTTCTGAATAGTTCTGTCGTCTGCACTGACAAATCTGCTGATAGGTAATTATATGAGTCAGGTGTGTTACTTGACCTCCGCCGAACCCCAAGACTGACTCACTGAAACCCTGGGGTTCGATCCAAACCAGGTTAACAACCGCTTCTATAGATAGTAGGATTTAATTCATTGTAGACTTCAATCTTTATATATGGCTTTACAATTGCACTCTTGACCTATAGTTACTATTATAGGTCCCTAATCTAAAAAAAAGAACATTAAAAAGTGGATCCAAATTCATTACACATACCTTAGAAATACATTTTGAAAAAAAAAAAACGTTAAATATCATTTGAGTTATTACATACATAGTCAAACAACGAGAAAATGATTTTTTTAGGAAAGCATTGATATGGGGTATTTGAGAACACCACCAGGGAAAATAAAATAACGTATCCACTTTGGTTTCCCTGCAGTTGCTGTTAGGGTCAGATTTGAAAGTCGGATCAGTCTTATAATTTGTTTTTTGTCTTAAGGGTTGCAGCTTTCGACTATAGGTTAGCGTTATGGTATGGGGATACAGAGAAACCCGATCAGAAATGTTTGTTTCGACAAAACATCAAGCCCGGAAATGCCCAATATAGAAAATTGACGCGAGGCTTATTTTTATCCCTTACAAAAATGTTAACTAAAACAAACTTTAAATTTACATTTTGTGCCTCTCCGGACGCTAGCTAATGCTTCTACAACGAATACCTGAATAATGCTCCCGAGCTCGTCTATTTGATTTTGAAATTATTTCCTCGAAGAATGTGTGACTTTGGTTCTTGTCATAGCATGCGTGGCTTTGGTCTTGTTATAGCAAACAGTGTCCGAGATTTAGAGAGAAAAATGAGCTATATTTATTTCGCTACCTTTTTGGCTTTGAATTGCGTTTCATATCTGGGTAGTACCAGCATTTTTCTTACAGGGGAGAGGGGGGAATAAGATGATGCTATCGTCTGGTATGCAAACAAAATATAATTTTCTTAGAAAGATTTTCGAGGAACTCTGTAATATATTGCAGATTGTTTTTTTTTTTAAATTTAAATAAGTTTGGCCTAAACACAAAATAATTATACTTTCATTTAAAATATGATATGGATATTGAACAACACAATATATTAAGTAAAAGGGTCCACAGAAATATGCTTATGCAATTAACTTCAAAATGAATAAAAGGTTATATTTTTTAGTGTTGAATGTCCAATTGCAAAAGATTAGTAACGAAGCAGTTATTAAAACTGAAATAAAGCACAATTCAATCTTTAAAAATTAAAACGCCAATTTAAAATCAGAAGCAATCCAAAATCTAGCCAAATTCCATTTAGAAAATAAAACCTTGATCCAACTTTTTGAAAATCCACATTTTGAAATAAAAAAAAACGTCATTCCCTTCCCTATCCTTCACCCTAAAAATAACAAACAAATCAAACAGAAAAACAAAATCAACAAAATAAAACAAGCCAATAACCAATACGAGAATATGATAACATCAAGCACGACTTAAAACTGAACGGTACTGACAGTCTGACATTCAACTTAACAAACTTGTGTCCGTCCAACATTAGCGAGTCGCTCAGACGTTGTCGTACGGCATGGAACATCACGTGATCTGCAGGATCAATCCAGATTAGGAAAGATGAGACGACGGACGGAATCGATGACGTCTGACTACGACGTTTCACGGGCAATACAACAAACACGTTTAGAGTTGGGCTGGGTTTTTTTTTTCTAAAATTTGTAGTGGTCAGTTTTTTTTTTTTTTTTTTTTTTTTAAATGTACGACCCATTGATCGTTGTATGGAGGAGATGATTTTGTTTGAGGTGAACTTTGGGACAAATACAAATAATCCGATGCTTCGGCTAAGCATTTTCGTTTTTTGACAAACATGTTTAAGACTAGAGAATATACGGTATGTTCAGTGGAGTGGATAAAGAGCTTGAGAGGAGTCAAAACCTTTAAGAGTAGTTGGATTGGGGTGTAATAGTTCAAGCAAAGTCACATTGTGCAATACGTGTTGATTGATGTATTACAATAGGTTAGCCTGTCGTCCTTCATGGGATATAGGCCGCTGACAAGGGGTCATCCGTGTATGACGTCCACACAGGGGGGGGGGGGGGGTGTCGGAAAAAAATGACTTTTGCGGACGCGTGTATACTTTTAAAAGGGAATTAGGTGGACTTTGGTGGACGGGTCCAAAATTTAAAAAAAATGTGGACGTCATAAATGGATGATCCCCCCCCCCCCCCCCCAGGGCTTTCCAGACATCCCTGTCCTGGTCTAGTCTTTCCAACTGTCTCCTACTGTATCCACACTTCTAGTCTCTCCAACTGTCTCCTACTGTATCCACACTTCTAGTGCTCTCCGTCTCCTACTGTATCCACACTTCTAGTCTCTCCGTCTCCAACTGTATCCACACTTCTAGTCTCTCCAACTGTCTCCAACTGTCTCCTACTGTATCCACACTTCTAGTCTCTCCGTCTCCTACTGTATCCACACTTCTGGTCTCTCCAACTGTCTCCTACTGTATCCACACTTCTAGTCTCTCCGTCTCCTACTGTATCCACACTTCTAGTCTCTCCGTCTCCTACTGTATCCACACTTCTAGTCTCTCCGTCTCCTACTGTATCCACACTTCTAGTCTCTCCAACTGTCTCCTACTGTATCCACACTTCTAGTCTCTCCAACTGTCTCCTACTGTATCCACACTTCTCCAACTGTCTCCTACTGTATCCACACTTCTAGTCTCTCCATCTGTCTCCTACTGTATCCACACTTCTAGTCTATCCGTCTCCTACTGTATCCACACTTCTAGTCTCTCCAACTGTCTCCTACTGTATCCACACTTCTAGTCTCTCCAACTGTCTCCTACTGTATCCACACTTCTCCAACTGTCTCCTACTGTATCCACACTTCTAGTCTCTCCAACTGTCTCCTACTGTATCCACACTTCTAGTCTCTCCAACTGTCTCCTACTGTATCCACACTTCTAGTCTCTCCGTCTCCTACTGTATCCACACTTCTAGTCTCTCCAACTGTCTCCTACTGTATCCACACTTCTAGTCTCTCCATCTGTCTCCTACTGTATCCACACTTCTAGTCTCTTCAAATGTCTCCTACTGTATCCACACTTCTAGTCTCTTCAAATGTCTCCTACTGTATCCACACTTCTAGTCTCTCCATCTGTCTCCTACTGTATCCACACTTCTAGTCTCTTCAAATGTCTCCTACTGTATCCACACTTCTAGTCTCTTCAAATGTCTCCTACTGTATCCACACTTCTAGTCTCTTCAAATGTCTCCTACTGTATCCACACTTCTAGTCTCTTCAAATGTCTCCTACTGTATCCACACTTCTAGTCTCTCCAACTGTCTCCTACTGTATCCACACTTCTAGTCTCTCCAACTGTCTCCTACTGTATCCACACTTCTAGTCTCTTCATCTGTCTCCTACTGTATCCACACTTCTAGTCTCTCCATCTGTATCCTACTGTATCCACACTTCTCCAACTGTCTCCTACAGTATCCACACTTCTAGTCTCTTCAAATGTCTCCTACTGTATCCACACTTCTAGTCTCTCTATCTGTCTCCTACTGTATCCACACTTCTAGTCTCTCCAACTGTCTCCTACTGTATCCACACTTCTAGTCTCTCCAACTGTCTCCTACTGTATCCACACTTCCCCAACTGTCTCCTACTGTATCCACACTTCCCCAACTGTCTCCTACTGTATCCACACTTCTAGTCTCTTCAAATGTCTCCTACTGTATCCAAACTTCTAGTCTCTCCAAATGTCTCCTACTGTATCCACACTTCCCCAACTGTCTCCTACTGTATCCACACTTCTAGTCTCTTTAAATGTCTCCTACTGTATCCAAACTTCTAGTCTCTCCAAATGTCTCCTACTGTATCCACACTTCTCCAACTGTCTCCTACTGTATCCACACTTCTAGTCTCTGCAACTGTCTCCTACTGTATCCAAACTTCTTGGTGTCTTCCAAGTCACGTCTCAAAGTCTTCCTTGGTCTGTCTCTTGTCCTTTGCCCAGTGCAATCCACGTGAAGACCTATCTTTTTATGCTTCCTGGGTGTGTTTGATGCATTATTAACATTGACATTAACATGTGATTTACACACACAACCTGACATGATTTTGTTTTGTTTTAAGATTTTATTTTGTTTAATTTGTAAGTCATTATTTCTCTTATTTCTTTTGTGCCAGAGAATGCCTTATACAACGGAAGCGTTTTCTGAAAGAGTAAACATATTTGCTTTCATGCTTTTCATGATTTCGTTCCTTGACTGAAGTGAGATACTATAAAGGGTATATAAAGTGTGTGATAATTGCGTGTTACACCTGAGTCAGTATAAGTCAGTATAAAACATCGCATGTCCGATACATGTGTGAATTCTTCTTCTTCTTCGTTCACCAAACACAATTAAGCATTACCTTACAACTTGCTATGCGCCATATAGGCTATTTACTGCGATTTCAGCCTGCTTTTCTTTCTGGATTTTCTTCCATAGTCTTTGTCCAACCAAGAAACAAACTACAAGGCAGCAGTTGTTTGATTTTGGAGTTGTCTCTCCTAGAAGAGTGGCTATCCCCAGTTAACGAGCCTCATTTGACCGAGGGTTTGAACTCGAGCAACCATGAGCTTTACCGACTCGACCACACCGACCCGCTATGTAGGACGCCCGCTTTAAAGGATGCCAAGTGCTAACATAGCCGCTCTGGAACTCTGGGAGCCAAACCGTACATACTTCTACCGGTCGGATATGTTTCAAAGTTCGACGTATAGATCAAATACCGATGACAACAGTGTCCGACATATTTAATTAGACCATGGGTTCCTAAAGAAAGTCTCAACCGTGAATGACGAGGCTAGTTAAGAGCATTTAATGTTACTCAATGTATTAAAATAGCAAGAATATTAAAAGTCTGCTAGAAATTCTTATTTTAGAGCTTATTCAATTTCTTACTAATTTCGAATGTTAAATTCTATGAGGGTCGCGGGTCACTTACATTTTATTAAGGGGGTTGCCAATCGAAAAAGTTAGGGATCCTCTGTAGAGATCATGCAATTCGTGTTCTTATATATGTCTTAAGATAAGTTTTGAAAGGCATAAATTTACCAATGGAAAGGAAATGATGATTGAACAAGTTTCATAGAAAGCGATATTTTTTATATAAATTGATTCAAGATAAATAATGTTAGGTTTTTATTATATTAAATTTGTCCTTAATATCATAACACTTTATCGTCTTTGTTCAGTTGTTGCAGCGATTTATAAAATAACTAATATTTTATTTATTTTTGCAAAATGTTACTTTGTTAATATTTGTATTTCTTTTATAATTTACTATTTAGATTTTTTAAATGGTTAAAGCAATGTTGCCTCCCTTTACTTTATATTTTCTTGAACCTTGACGTGCGGTTTACTAACTGCAATTTGTTTGAGTGTTGCAGAATATATTATTTTGAATGCATATTAGCAATACAATTATATATATATATATATATATATATATATATATATATATATATATGAATGTATATGTATTTATATATATTATTTATATACCTACATATGCAATGTTTAATAAAAACAGATCTCTACCAGAGATAATCCTATAGTTTTAGGCCCCTAGGCACATGACGTCACATGAATTAGCCGAATTTTACCACCAAGCAAAAGCGTCACTGTGTACTACACACAACACAGCAACAAGGCACCCACTAATAATAGTAACACTCATTTGGTCCACAGCTCACTTAACTAGAGATTGTCTTGACATTTCACAAACCCTGACCGCCCATTTGCATTGAATAATTATTTGGTTAGCGAGAAATAGAGTAAACAGAATTGGATGTCATAAACCAGTGCAGGCTACAACTTGCAAATGTTATGACTGTTAATATTATGAGGCATTCTACTAGTGCAGAAGATATAGTATTAAGATATTTCTTTAAATACAAAAGATAAAAGCGTTTAACAATTTGCAGCTTTTGTTTGGTATGGCAAAAACTTTTTCAAGTAAATCAAGCGCTTATCCATAAGGCTAAATTTATTTATACGTCGTCGTTTGATATATAGATCTAGGCCTACTAATTGCATTGCAAGATACGCGTTATATGGTATTGAATTAGTAAATTGACAGTAAGTTAAGAGAGGTTTACTAAATTTTTGTGGACGTGCAAATGGGGGGGGGGGGGTCTGTCGAAAGTTGACGCGTGTGGACGAGGGAGGGGGGGGGGGCAAAATTCAAAATGTGTGTGGACGTTGTAAATGGATGACCACTAATTTAAATTTGATCAACTTTAGAATGATCAATTCCTCATTGGCTTAACATTTAATATAAAATGAAACATTTTAGGTAATTTAACATTTTATTTTACAACCCCTTGTAAATACGCAGTACATTTATACGATAATATAAAAATTATCGAGATTCTTGACGTACCGTCCAATGGTATATTGTAAATATCTATTTAGACTGACACCAGACAAACATGACCTTTCATACTTTGTATTCCCCTTGGGGATAATATTTGGGAATTACTTCTCTGAAATACGTTGGTTCGTGCGAGCATTAGTGCTGGGTACTCATGTCGGCATAAATTAGCGGCACCGCTGACACAAATACATACATGAATTAAGACAGTTGTTATAGGAAGATTGACATATCACAATAGATTGTAGGGCTGACACTACTGTAGACATGCAATGGTACACCATAACTACTGCTAGTTATTAATTTTTATGAGAGGGGGGGGGGGGTTGGTCAGTAAAGCCAGTGTTAGCAGATGGTGCACAATAGCTGGGAACAGCAACACATTTTAGAGACAACTCCAAAAACAAACAGCTGTTTCCCTTGAAGTTTTGTTTTCTTTATAAGAGTAAACTTTAGAGAAAGTCTATAGAAGCAGATCCCCAAAGAGAAATAGCCTCAAATCGGAGTCAACGGCCAAGACAACGCATATCAGGTTGACACGTGATGGTTACTTGTTTTGGCGGAAATCTCGCCCAACTTTACAATTAAGAACGAAAAAGTTTTTTTTAATTAAATGTGTATATTTCACAATGTTTCGCAACTCATATCATCTTAACAAATAATAGCAAAAATGCTAGATTTTAAAAGTTTACTTTGGTAAAAAGCGCATCAACAGGAAATAGTTCAATATTTTTTGTTTAAATACGATGGATGGCTTCGATATCAATAATTATAGTTGGGTAATGATTGTGTCGTGAATAATTAATGAAGGTCACACAAGTGCGTGCGTGTAATTATCAACTGGTGCGGCGCGTGAAAGACGAAATACTAGCATGAGATAAAAATAAGCCTACATTTCGGTTAGCCGTACCGTATATTAGAATCCCTTTTATCGTTATGTCCACATTGATTTATCTTTTCAACGCGAAATTTCATTCAAAGCGTTTTGTAATTGGACGATAGCAATGAGGATTTAAACTCAAAAAGTAAAAGTTTTTCCATTTTGAATTTGGCGGCCCAAGGGTTAGGTGAAGTATAGCACATCTGTTTCTGTGACATCGGCGTATGAAGAAATAGTGTGGTCAGCACGATGCCCACTGCCTTTACTTTCCCTTAACGTAAATCAGGTACCCATCAGAGCTGGGTGGACTCAGAGACGTGCAACGGCTCTAGCCAGGGACCCGAAAAACTAAAATAGTGGGCCTACTATACATAGTGGTAAAGCATGGAACTTTCTCATTAAGGATTTCACATTTCAAAAACGATCTATTTCGCTTCTAGGGGATGGGTCACCACGCTTTGACGTCAATAAAATAGGCAACAATTGCCCACGCTATGACGCTAATAAAATAGGCAACAGTTACCAACACTATGACGTTAATAAAATAGGCAACAGTTGCCTACACCATGACGCCCATAACTTGAGAAATCGGTACAGTTATGGTTAGGCTTAAATCATGTGTGGGCATTACATAGGAAACGTTGATACCGGCCTGACTTTTAAAATATTGATTTTTTTTGTTTACCAAACTCCAGTCTCTACCTAATCGGTTTACAAAATTACTTTTTAAAATCGACCATACATACACCCTGACACCCCACTCTGATGGGGGAGTTCAAAGTTTAACTGTCAGGCTATTTTAATCTACCCTGAGACCATGGGACGTTTTTTAACGAAGCCATTTATCATGCGGCTCCGGCGAGTGCGGAAAGAAAATGGCCGCTACACCGTAGTTTAAGCCGGACAAATATGAAAGAATGAAGACGTACGCTGGTTGGTTAAGACGGTGCTAACGTCCCAGGCGTGGGGCTTTCGTTTTTTTCTTACCCGTCCAGGTTTTTAAGGCTTATGTTCTTGTGTCTCGCAACGTTAACTAATGTAGGGATGATTTTGTTTTGGTTAGGGAGAGATTAGAGAGGTGTGGGACTTGGGTGTGAGGTGATGTTTGACAAGGAAAAAGTAGGATGACGATGATGGATTTGGGATAAAGGAAGAAGGAGGAGCACTGGTAAGGTGTTATTGATATCATGGGCGTGGCTACGATGGGGCGGCGATAAGAGACAAAGGCGTGTTTAAGGTGGGTGGTAATCAAGAAAATTGGCATGGCTACGAGGGGATTGTGATAAGAAGCATATGCGTGTTTACGATGGGTGGTAATAGAAAAATTGGGCGTGGCAACGAAGGCGTGGTAATAGTAATCATGGGCGTGGATGAGATGGAGTGGTAATAATATACATGGATGTGGCTATGATGTGGCGGTAGTAAACCACATAGGCGTGGCTACAAGGGGGCGGTAATAAGAAGCATGGGGTAATAAGAACCATGGAAGTAGCTATTGTTGGTGTAATAAAAAGCATTGGGGTTGACAGGGTAATAAGACGCAGGGGCGTGGCTACATAAGAACAGTAATAAGTAGTATGGACGTGGCTACCACGGCAAAAAAATAAGAAACCTGTCGTATTTAAGACCAGGTCAGGGTCGAGTTGGAAAGGAACGAAATTCATGGGGCGTTGTTAGTTCACGATTTAATATATGAGCATTCTACCATGTGTACATTTGGAGAGATCTTTGAAACTGCAGTTTTTTTTTTGTTTTTTTTTGTTGTTTTTTTAACTACGCGCATGAATTAACTGTACTTGAAGGTTTTGGTAAATAAAATCGACTTGGCTTTGAACGTAAATATATATTATATGTTACCGATAACTTCAAAAGGATGATTTTTGTTTTCATTTTTTTTAAAAAGAAAATCGCGCACTGATTGTATAACTTAAAGAGTCCTTACATTTACCAAACGATATTATCCACATTTAACATTAAAATAAAAATAAAACTTTAACATATGTCATAATTCTTAAGCCGGTATACTCCGGATGTGACGAACACTGGCATAGAGCGCACACTCCTTGTATTAAACGATTGACACCCTAAAAATAGCCACTGGCCGGCCTTGACCTTTCACAATTTTCTAGGCTGAGTGAATCACTTTGCTGATGACGTTTTGGCCGATATGTAAAAAATCCGAGAAAAAAAATATCGGCCCATTTTTTTTTTTAAATTGTGAATTTTTTTTTATATGGATGCTGTATGCGGCTTGGAGAGATTAAAAAAACATATATATGGTTTTAAAATGCTCAAATGATTGGGGTCATCCATAAATGACGTCACGCTTTTTTTGACGATTTTTACCTCCCCCCCCCCCTCCCCTCCGTCACACGTCGTCACAAAAAGTCAGACCCCCCCCCTAAAATGACGTCACACCTCAACCTACAAACCCCCTCAAAATTGCAGTTGAATTTTATTTAAACATCGATATTTTTCCAAAATTTTGTCTAAACTATTACAATTTATTAAAACAGTTATCTAAAACGCGAAATAACGTCTAAAATTCGTTTTCTAACATTGCTTTTTTATAATGCAAAAATGTGACGTCGCAACATCTGAACCCCCCCCCTCCCCCTCATCACACATCGTCACAAAATTACGGACCCCCCTCCCCCCTACGAGTGTGACGTCATTTATGGATGACCCCATTGTGGAAATATGGACTTTCAAGCGCCAGGTCTTTGTCAACATAAAGAAAGTTTTAAAAGTTTTATTTAAAAAAAAATAACGGGTAAAAATGTAGTTACACAAATAATTTTACTTCGTGGAATTAGAACGAATAATCAGTGGCATAGCTAGTGTAGTGCAGTTGATGTTGGAAAGAAAGAGGGATAACATTTTTTTTTTAATTTAAAATTTCATAAAATATAGGAAAAAGGTTTTTAAATAATAATTTAAGCATCTGCACTAGACAGAATATATAAATGTAAAAAAAAAAACTGCCTACAAATAAGACAGGTTAAGATGCATTTCAGCATTGGAATTATTGTTTTATCAAAACTCTCGTTTTCAAATAAATATCAGACTGTATTTCTTTTTACGTAGCTATATGCGTTGCTTAAAAAACATTTTTTGTTGATTTTTCAAGTATGTAAATAAAGAATAAACAAAAGTGACTACCGGCCTGATGTATTAAATGTCGATGTACCTATTCCATCTCTCTCCGCGTTAACCCTACGTATCGTATTATGCTAAACAAGCAGACTTTGTAGATATTCTTCTATTCATGATATAACCTACAATATGTCATTTCGTGTGGGAAGGAGTTTAAAAAAAAATTCTCCAACGCTCTCGATGGCCAATTAGTCATGACCCCTCGTGGTGAGACATACCAGTACGCATGCGCGTACCATTCCTTCCGGTCCCCGCGGGACGCCATTAAATATGAAGACGTCCCGCGTGTAAACAGAGAAGTAACGAGGAAAGACGCATGCGCACAAACACCCATTGAATATACTGTACGTTCCAACTAATATTCAAGTAAGCGAGTCTCGTTTTCTGGTGCCAGAAAGGGAAAGAACTCCCGCGGGGAAGGATTGGTGTAATGACGCTGGATTTATAAGAACAAGGAGAATCATTAACGTCATTATTTGGGCTCTCATCAACGCAAAAAATTTGGATCTTTGGGACTGATCTCCAAGAATGTTGCCGGATGCTGCTGGTGATTATTTAATGCTCAAATCCTGTATTTGTAACAGCACAAGAAAGTGAAAAAGCTGAACATTTAATTTAGAATTAGTGCCCCAAACCTCAGTTGGTCGAGGAACCACTTTCCCTGCATAATTTAATTTTTTTTTGTTGTTTCGGAAGTGTGAGATGGCACTCCCAGTTTTTCACACAGCCTTTACTGATGCAACAGCTGATTGGACTGGCTACGGCACTAGACGCGGCCCTTGTAATATATATTATGAGGATTTCAAGAAATGTATCAGTGTTGTCCCCTACCCTAAAGCGTCCTTTGTTTGTGACAAATTTCGAGCTGATTTTGCAGAATGTGCTATCAGAGACAAGCAGATGGCATGTGTGAAAGCAATGGCAGATGAAAGGAAACGCCAGGGCAGACAGCCATTACCTCCAACACCCCTATACTGTCTTGATAAAAAACATTAATCTTGTGGCGGATAAAAATAGATTTCAAAGTAGTTTGATTTGTACATGTTGAAGTTTTGAAGCTCTTGTGGCACTATGTCTACTGGGGCTGTATTACAAATAAAAGTAAACATTAAAAAAAAAAAAAAAAAAAAAAAAAAAAAAATTTGTTTCAAATGGGAGACTCTATTTAATAAAATAAATTTGTTGACATCGAAAGTTAAAAAACAGAAGAAGACACTAGGTGAGTTAACAAGAAAAACGTTTTGAAGTCAATTTCCTCAAAATCAGTCATAAGTGACTTAGCAGGTTTTGCAAGCAGGCTCCTCATTTCGTACTAATTAACTTGTAATTACTTCATTAAAAAGGTGTCTAGAGTTGGGTGAACTTTTTAACAGTCGGGTCTATTTGCAAATTTCTACTGGACAGGATTAATTTATGCATGGGAAGGAAATTAGAGGGACTGACTGGATACAGGCAAAATTAGTTTTTTGGTTGAGTTGTACTATCTGTTTCACGCCGAAATGGTTGATGGAACAGCCGTGTGTGTCGTATTGGTTGATGGAACAGCTGGTTAGATAAACTAGGTTGATGGAACAGCCGTATTTGTCGTTTGATTGATAGAACAGTCGTGTGTGTAGTGTTGGTTAATGGAACAGCTGGTTAGATACACTAGGTTAACGAAACAGCCGTTTCATTGATAGAACAGCCGTGTGTGTCGATTGGTTGATGGAACAGCTGTATGTGTCGTTTGACTGATAGAACAGTCGTGTATGTAGTTTGGTTGATGGAACAGCCGTATGTGATGTTCGATTGATACAAAAGCTGGTAAGATAAACTAAGTTGACAAAACAACGTGTGTGTCGTTTGAAAGATGGAAAAGCCGTGTCTGTCGTGTTGGTTTATCGAACAGCCGTGTGTGTAATATCGGTTGACGGAACAGCCGCATGTGTACTTTGGTTGATCGAACAGTCGTGTGTGTCGTTTGGTTGATGGAACAGCCGTGTGAGTCGTGTCGGTTGATAGAACAGCCGTGTGTCGAGTCGGTTGATGGAACAGTCGTGTGTGTCGTTTGGTTGATGGAACAGTCGTGAGTGTCGTTTGGTTGATGTAACAGCCGGGTGTGTCGTTTGGTTGATGTAACAGCCGTGCGTGTCGTTTGGTTGATGTAACAGCCGTGCGTGTCGTGTTGATGGAAAAGCCGGTTTGGTAAACTAAAAAAAAATAATTACGGCCGGTTAAGTTTACTGGGATCATATTGAAACAGCCGGTTTGCAACAATAAGGTTCAATAATTAAAGAGTCTTTTATAAAACAAGTATGTAATCATTTGTGCTGTCTATCAACCAGCTATCAACAAGCTGTCTATATAGTGTCGCGTTAAATCGTGTTTAAAAATGTCTGCTTCCTACTATCACTTTTAAGCAGAGATTTGAGAATACATAAGCATTAATCATCACATCAAAAAACCAGAATAACCTTATGAATGAACTTACCTTACAAAATTACATAGTACCGTGTTTTTTTGCACATAATGTACTTAAACTTCAATTATTTACTGTATTACTACACATAGTTTCAAATAAAATTGTCTTGACAAATATGCACTTTAAAAATGAGTTGAAGGATTAGGATCAAGTTATTTTATAGAGAAATCATCTTGTTTACAGATAAAAGTTTATATAGGCCATGTTTGGTAACACTGCGGAGCCAGTGTTTCAGATGTTTTTTTTTTGTATTTAGTTTTTTTTTTCACTTAATGTTACATTGAACAAATGCTATCGTAAGGTTACAATTACTGGAAGTTGATGAAGAGTTTAAGCCGAGGAGAGAATGGGCAAAAGGTACAATCATAAAGAAAACGGTTTCAATTAAGTTCTAATCCTCGTGGGTACGCTACGAGAAATTTACGGCAAATAAAAAGATCTTGCGAGCAAGCGGGGAGGGGACGGGGGGTGAGGTCAAGGGGTGGGGGGGGAGGAACAACAGGGATAGAGATAAATTAGACATAGTCCCTAACACGTGCCAGACAAGGGAGCGAAATTAGTAGATAGTGAAATACGACAAGCAAATAATTACATCGGCTGGGAGTGCTCGCCCCTGAATTGTTAAGGGGCGGTAATTTTGTAGCGTCAAGAAGCAAACGAAGGGAACGTTGTTGGTTATTATCCTCGAGGACTGAGTAATTTAAATGTAATAGGGAGTTAGATGTGACATTATTGTACTTCATGCATCGATTGTTTTAGCGTTCGTTGGTAGTAGAATTGGTTGTTAGAGTATTGAAGTCTTCCAAGTAGAAACATAAGAATACTCAATGCATTCAAAGACTGTAATCAAAGAATAAATTTACTGTAGGCTGGAATATTTAAAAAAAAACTCAGTGCTACCTTAATGTTTTATATTGTTTGATATCTAATTAAACAAAAACACAATCAGTAACCTACACCCTACATCCCGTGTTTAAAATTTAACAGTATTTGAGATTATGGTAAGTAAATGAATTTTGAAATGGCAAATTAAAACAATCCTCTAATCATCATCACCATCATCACTGGCGGATTAAGGATAGGGCTGAGAGGTTAGCAGCAAAAGACTCCACCCACGCTTAATCCACCCCTGTCCACCACTAGAGTATCTACTTTCTCTGATAATAGTTAGGAATAGTAAAGTTCCCTTTCAAACCTAATGGCATACGGGGCAAGTAGAGTTCACTTGTTTCTGTGACCTCGGCAAATGAAGGAATAGTGTAGTAAGCATTATGTCCAGCCGCCTTTACTTACACTAACGTGAGTTAGGAACCCATCAGAGCTGGGCTGACTCAGGGACGGTCTACTGACTTGAACCCGGAGAGTTACTTAGCAGTCTAGCTCTCTACCGCTAGGCCTCTCCGTCTCTGTAGTTTGGAATACATTGACAAAAACATTAGGAATTAGAGAGCTTATATGACATGTACATGAAGATTGGGTTCGATATAAATATAAGATGCCCTGGTTGAGTGGTAGAGGGCACATTAATAAATCGCTACTCTGGGGTTTTGTTGAGGGTTCTAATTCTAACCAGCTAGGATATCATGTTCGGTACATAGACTAATACGCAGATAAGCCTTGTTTAACCACCACCCCCCTCCCGAATAAACGTTCTTTTCACTTAACTCCATGCTCACTAAACTAGTCTTTCCCTTCCACAGTGCCAGTCCTGATGTTCGACCAGCTGTACCCCCCCCCCTCAAACCCCCACTAAACTTCTACAACCCTACTAAACTCTACTCTTTACACTCCACAGTGAGACCACCTCCCCCCCCACCCCCTACTATATTTTCCTCTACCCCCACTGAAATTCCATCACTCCCCACTGCTCTCAACCCTCAACATTACCAGCCCATATCATCAACAACCTTCCCCACCCTCACTACACTTCCCCCACTCCTACTAAACTCTACCCTCTACTCTTCACAGTGCCAGACCCTCGACCACCTCTCCCCATCCCCTACTAAACTCCCCCACCCCCTACTAAACTCTACTCTCTACCCTCCACAGTGCACCTCCCCCCACTAAACTTCCCCCACCCCCACTAAACTCCCCCATCCCCCACAAAACTTACCCCACCCCCACCCCCCACTAAACTCTACCCTCTACCCTCCACAGTGCCAGCCCAGATCATCGACCACCTACCCCACCCCCACTAAGCTTCCCCCACCTCCCCCCCACTAAACTCTTCCCTCTCCTCTCTGCAGTGCCAGCCTGGATCATCGACCACCTCCAGCACCACCACTAAACTTCCCCCACCCCCCACTAAACTCCCCCACCCCCACCCCCACTAAACTCTATCCTCTACTCTCCACAGTGCCAGCCCAGACCCTCGACCACCTCCCACCACCTCACAAAATCCCCCCCCCCCCACAAAACTCCCCCACCCCCCACTAAACTTCCCCCACCCCCCACTAAACTTCCCCCACCCCCCACTAAACTTCCCCCACCCCCCACTAAACTTCCCCCACTCCCCACTAAACTTCCCCCACCCCCCACTAAACTTCCCCCACCCCCCACTAAACTTCCCCCACCCCCACTAAACTCTATCCTCTACTCTCCACAGTGCCAGCCCAGACCCTCGACCACCTCCCACCACCTCACAAAATCCCCCCCCCACAAAACTCCCCCACCCCCCACTAAACTTCCCCCACCCCCCACTAAACTTCCCCCACCCCCCACTAAACTTCCCCCACCCCCTACTAAACTCCCCCACCCCCACCCCCACTAAACTCTATCCTCTACTCTCCACAGTGCCAGCCCAGACCCTCGACCACCTCCCACCACCTCACAAAATCCCCCCCCCCCACAAAACTCCCCCACCCCCCACTAAACTTCCCCCACCCCCCACAAAACTTCCCCCACCCCCCACTAAACTTCCCCCACCCCCCACTAAACTTCCCCCACCCCCCACTAAACTTCCCCCACCCCCACTAAACTCTATCCTCTACTCTCCACAGTGCCAGCCCAGACCCTCGACCACCTCCCACCACCTCACAAAATCCCCCCCCCCCACAAAACTCCCCCACCCCCCACTAAACTTCCCCCACCCCCCACTAAACTTCCCCCACCCCCCACTAAACTTCCCCCACCCCCCACTAAACTTCCCCCACCCCCCACTAAACTTCCCCCACCCCCCCCCCACTAAACTCTACCCTCTACCCTCCACAGTGCCAGCCCAGACCCTCGACCACCTCCCACCACCTCACAAAATCCCCCCCCCCACAAAACTCCCCCACCCCCCACTAAACTTCCCCCACCCCCCACTAAACTTCCCCCACCCCCCACTAAACTTCCCCACCCCCCACTAAACTTCCCCCACCCCCCACTAAACTCTACCCTCTACCCTCCACAGTGCCAGCTCAGATCATCGACCACCCTCCACCTCCCACAAAACTTCCCCCGCCCCCCACAAAACTTCCCCCACCCCCCACTAAACTCCCCACCCCCCCACTAAACCCCCCCACCCCCACTAAACTTCCCCCACCCCCCACTAAACTCTACCCTCTATCCCCTACAAAACTTCCCCCACCCCCCACTAAACTTTCCCCACCCCCCACTAAACTCTACCCTCTATCCCCTACAAAACTTCCCCCACCCCCCACTAAACTTTCCCCACCCCCCACTAAACTCAACCCTCTACCCTCCGCAGTGCCAGCCCAGATCATCGACCACCTCTCCAGCTCCAACATGGTGGTGCACGAGGGGGACACCGTGACCCTGGTCTGTAACGTCACCGGCACCCCCACCCCCAAAGTCGACTGGTTCCGCCTGGTGCCCGCTGCCAACGGGGGTGTCCAGAAACAGAGTGAGTTGTGCCCGGGCATCGATAGTAAGAGATGACGTCATTTGTATTGAGCGTTTTTTTGCGCCATGTTGTCTACACGCCTCGACCCTACACGTGTTTCTTGGCCTTGTGTTTGTGTTGTGTGTCGGCAACTTCCGGTTTGTTTGTTGTACATCTGCAACTTCGGGCTTGTGTGGGCTTTTTTCTAGAGTCGTAACAACAAACGTCAAACGTACGCCTGACAAGAAATATCCAACTTATTCTCAACTAATTCTCAACTAATTTTCAACTAATTTTCAACTAATTTTCAACTAATTTTCAACCAATTTTCAACTAATTTTCAACTAATTTTCAACAAATTTTCAACTGAATTTCAACTAATGTCCAACAACTTTCAACAAATCAAAGTAGCAGTGAAAGTTTTTTGCTGAAACTACATCTAAATAATGTTGTTTTTTTTCCAATTTATAAACAAATACCTTTAAGGGTAAATATTTTAATGCATATTTTACCACAAGACCGTATTAGGTATTTTCAATAATAAAACAAGTGTATTTGAAAAACAAATATTATAAAACATGTATTAAAATTAAAATATAAAATTATGTAAAAGACTGCAATTTAAATTTAAACCCAAATTTCTAATACTTCCGGTAAAATTCTTAATGATACCTGGGCAACGCCTTGTAAATTTATGCAACAATTTTAGAAAAGTTTCCGGATACTAGTGTAAAGTACCTAAAGTTTACATTAAAATTACTTTTTTTTTCTTTACTTCATAAAACTTTCTATATTATGTTCATAGACCACCTAATCCCCGTTTTGCATTACGTTTCAATGAATAATATCCCACCCCTTTCATCAGTTTCCAGCCCTGGTTCCTGACGTCAAGATTATTAACATTTTTTTATTAAACTACCGCAAGGGATAGGCCACATCATTATAAAGCAAACTATAGAAAAATATATCGTAAACCACATGTAACCTTATGTTCTGAAACGAACTGTAAAATGTGACCAGCTCCCCCTAATCTCAAATAAGTAAACAATGTGACCCGTTCAGAGTTTACGTCTACAGTCTATAACTACGCCAGACAAGCATGACCAAGGTCACTGGGTCCAGTGATGACAAAGTATGTGGTGTAACATCCCAAGAAGTGATCATAAAAACAAACGAAAACTTTCTATGTTGTCCGTTGTTCGTGTGTTTTGCAAGGCATGTTCATTTTTTTTTTTTCTTTCTTCACTTTGTTTGATCACGTGATACACACGCACACGCAGCGTAATGATGTTGTACATTGCTGTGTGTTGTAAATGTGTGCGTACGTTGTCTTCAAATGTGTCTTGATCTTGTGCTCGTTTCACTCCAGTATACCCAGATCTCTTCGCCTCTGACCGTTTGCCAGTGTGTTTTTGTCATGCCCAGATCATTTTTCATAAAACATTGTGAAGTTTACATTTAACACTCTACTACAATGCTAGTCAACCATAAACCAAACACTAAACCCTACACTGGATCTCAGAATTAGTCTTATCCCTACTATGAACCAAACACTAAATCCTACAATGGATCATAGCAAAATTAGTCTGATCCTTACTATGAACTAAACACACATAAACTTTGCAGAGAACACATTTGAATGTGGATAAATATATAAATAATAAAATATAACCTAACAAGGAATATTACAAAGACAAAAAACTAACACACGAAAGAACACACCCATATTAACATTATCGATCGATGCATTTAATAGATAATCAAACGGTTAGGTATTGTGAATAAATAGGTAAACCACGAACAGGAAATTGTAAAGGCTAAGGCGAACTGTGTCATTCAGCGTTTTATTCAAATTATTGCGTGTATTTCAAGTCCCATGTGTGTGTATGTGTGTCTTAAGTCTCGTGAGCCTTGCATATCATTGTGTTTTGTATTCAAAATGTGCTTTAAATACTGGAGTGTCTGTTTATTGTATCGTCTATTTTATTAAGAATTATTTAATGGGGCATCGTGTATTGTGGAGAGTCTTGAATATATAATGTGTATTAATTAATTCGAATCTTTTATATTAAATTAATGAATAATATATCTGATAGTTTTGTGAAGCAACTTGGAAGGTGTGGTGTCTTGTATATAGGTTTGTCTTGTATGTTAATGTGTTTTGTAATGTATCTTGTGTACTATTGTATATGTGGACACATTTTATATAGGAGGAGTCTTATATGTCGGAGAATTGTATACATGAATATATGTTGGAGAAGTCTTAGAGATAAGATTGTATTGAATATATCATTTCATTCCTGTATTGCAGTGTCTTGTTAAGGTATTTTTTTTCGGTACGTCTAAGTACCGAAACATACGTGTCTGATATAATTAGCAATATTAATATTTGCCTGTCAGTTATATGAAAGTAAGTGTTGAAAACACCAGAATGTGACGTGAGAAATTTATAAATTTATATTTGTACGTGCTAAACGATATATATATATATATATATATATATATATATATATATATATATATATATATATATATATATATATATATATATATATATATATATATATATATATATATATATATATATATATATATAGTGCTTTAGAGGTCGCGTCCTAAAATTACCTAAGTCATTGCCTCGACAATTACCCCACTATTCAGCTAATACTAGCCGCGGCTAGAATAGCTGCAGCGACACGCTGGAAATGTCACCTGACCGTTACGGCGTGAGGCCAGCACACGTTTGCGACATAAAACTGTTGACATGGATGTTGTGACGTGGCGGCTTTGAGTTGTCGCGCATGTTGTTTTTTTTTTTTCTGTAATTATCGCACAACTTGCTACAAGTGTTTCTTATGTTAAATTATTTAAATGGAAATTTATTATGTCATAAAAAATTACTAGGCATTATTTATATATATATATATATATATATATATATATATATATATATATATATATATATATATATATATATATATATATATATATATATATATATATATATATATATATATATATATATGTGTGTGTGTATGTGTACATATGCCTTATATATACATATATACATATATATGTAGATATGCATTATATATATATATACATATATACATATATACATATATATATATGTAGATACATACATCGTATATATATATATATATATATATATATATATATATATATATATATATATACATATATATATACATATATATATACATATATATATATATATATACATATATATATACATATATATATATATAAATACAGATATATATACATACATATATATACATATATATATATATACATATATATATATATATATATATACATATATATATATATACATATATATATATATACATATATATATATATACATATATTTATATATATATATACATATATATATATATATATATATATATATATATATATATATATATATATATATACTTGCATATATATACACACATATATATACATGCATATACATAATATATATATACATATATACATCTACATATATTCATATATGTATATATATATACACGTGCATACATAAATACATGTATATGTGCGTATATATATATATATATATATATATATATATATATATATATATATATATATATATATATATATATATATATATATATGTGTGTGTGTGTGTGTTAATATATAATTCGACTATTAATAGGCCTATACATGTTAATTAGCACGTCTAAATTCTTTTAAATTGGCACATAAACACACGCCCACAAGTATATAGGACCACATAAAGTAATTCAACACAATGATCCCAAGCTTTACTTCCTACTTGATTTAATTGAGTTGCTTCCCTCCCCTCTCACCCAACCGTGACGTAGAACTGGGCATGAGCGGTGAGGTACTCGTCATCCACAACGTCACCCGCTACTGTGGCGACAGCTACGAGTGTATCGCCTTCAACGAGGTCAACCCAGCAGCGAGCAGGATCATAGAGGTTTCAGTACAGTGTGAGTAGGTTTGATGTCTAGTTGGTAGGTTTACAGTATAGTTGGTAGGTTTACGGTCTAGTTGGTAGGTTTACGGTCTATTTGGTAGGTTTACGGTCTAGTCGGTAGGTTTACTGTCTAGTTGGTGGGTTCATGTCTAGTTGGTAGGTTTATGTATAATATGTGTGAGTAGGTTTAATGTCTAGTTGGTAGGTTTACGGTCTAGTTGGTAGGTCTACGGTCTAGTTGGTAGGTTTACGGTCTAGTTGGTAGGTTTACGGTCTAGTTGGTAGGGTTGTGTATAGTATGTTGGTAGGTTTACTGTTTAGTTGGTAGGTTTGTGTATAATAAGTGTGAGTAGGTTTGATGTCTAGTCGGTAGGTTTACGGTCTAGTCGGTAGGTTTACGGTCTAGTTGGTAGGTTTACTGTCTAGTTGGTAGGTTTACGGTATAGTTGGTAGGTTTACTCTCTAGTTGCTAGTTTTACGGTTTAGTTGGTAGGTTTACGGTATAGTTGGTAGGTGTACTGTCTAGTTGGTAGGTTTGTGTATAATAAGTGTGAGTAGGTTTACGGTCTAGTTGGTAGGTTTATGGTCTAGTTGGTAGGTTTAGGTCTGGTTGGTAGGATTAAGGTCTGGTTGGTAGGTTTAATGTCTGGTTGGTAGGTTTAAGGTCTGGTTGGTAGGTTTACGGTCTAGTTGGTAGGTTTGTGTATAGTATGTTGGTAGGTTTACTGTTTAGTTGGTAGGTTTGTGTATAGTATGTTGGTAGGTTTACGGTCTAGTTGGTAGGTTTACGTTCTAGTTAGTAGGTTTACTGTTTAGTTGGTAGGTTTTAGTATTGTTTGTATGAGGTTTAATGTATGTCCTCAATACGTTTATATACACTATGTGTAAGTAGGTTTACAGTCTATAGTCAGTAGGCTTATGTAGGACTATGTGAGTGGGTTTACAGTGTATTCAGTTGGTTTATGTTAGTCTGTGTGAGTAGGTTTACACTCTATAATCAGAAGTTTTATATATAGTCTATAATATATGGTGAGTTGGTTTATATACAGTGTATGTACGAATAATTAGTTAATACAGCCAGTGCTAGTAGGTTTATGTACAGTATTTTATTAGAAGTCTTAACATACTCTACTGGGAGTGTGTTTCAATGTATTTACATCAAACGAATACAAGCAATATAATTGATATTAAACACGTCACATTTGTCTAGTCCCCCCAGAGATTTACCTGCCCAACAGGAGGATCGGGCAGGATGTGGGGAAGGAGACCATTCTAGACTGTAACGTTTCGGGCTTACCTGTGCCCAACACCTTTTGGAGTAAAGACGGCAATATTATTACATCATCGAAAAAGTACAGGTAAATTATTGTTTACAAATATGTTAACGTTTTGAGATAGAGATGGTGATATTTTTACATCATCGAAAAAGTATAGGTAAATAATTGTTAACAACAAAGTATGTTAACGCTTTGTGATAGGGAATGTGATATTATCACATCATCGAAGAAATACAGGTTAACTATTGTTAACAAACAAATTAACGTTTTGGAATAAACGTTGCAATATGTTTAGATCATCGAAAAAAATAAAGATAAATAATTGTTAACAATATTGCTAACGCTATGGAGTAAAAATTGCCTTATTTTTTAAATCGAAAAAGTACAGGTAAAATATTGTTTAAAAATAGTTAAAGTGTTGGGAGAAATATGGCAATACTATTACTTAATTTAAACAGTAAGGGTTAAATTGATCCCACCCCCATCGCCATTTGAGAAGTTTGTAAAATATTCTATACATTGTGCACATGTACCTTGATCTAACATTCCCCCTCCCCCCCACCCCCCCCCCCCCCTCACCATCTTACCTGTAGACTGGACGTGTACCCAGATGAAGTGTTAAAGACCAGGTTTACGCTAAGCTTGCGAGTCTACAACATTGAGAAATCTGATTTCGGGGCCTATACGTGCACGGCTGAGAACATGAAGGGGACGGACGAGGAGACAATGTATTTATATGGTGAGTACAAGTTTGACATGGTGAACTGAACCTTTTTTAAGTTAGCGCGATTTTACGTGTGGTGAGTTGAAATTTCATTTGGTGAGGTGAAACTTGTAATAAGTGAGTTGAATTTTATATTAATAATATAGTTTTGATGTAGTGAGTTGAACATTTTTTTGGAGGCTTGAAACGTGTAGGTACTGTATGTTGAGTTGAATTATTGAGAGGTAAGGTGAATTTTATAAATGGTGAAATAAACATTGAATATAATGAAATAAATATTTGAAATGGAGAGTTGAACATTTTACATTGTATGCTGATATAAACAATTATTAAAACTTACATTATATATAGACTAGCTATATGATTTTATTTTTTATTTTTGAAATGATGGCTAGTTTATGTGTATATTACCAACATAAAGAAATCATACCAACCATAGAGAATAAACACATCTCAGACACACATAAAGATAACGTTTAACACACAAAAAAACCTATGAAGCAAACACACAGCCACGGGACGCCAGCATACACATGTCCATCACATAGATCACTGCACATTCTACAAGAATAACACACACCATTTTTTTTGTAATTCACAAAATGTGCAGCCAATAAAAAACTCGATAAAAATCATTGACAGAGTTTCGATTTCTGCCAAAGACATTTACAGAAAAAAATATATATAACAAAAATATGCAAAAAATATGAAAATAGAAAACGCCCCAAAATCACATTATTGTTTCCATTACTCTCGTTCCCTCTCTATTTCAGAGTACGTGAAAAAATACCCCACCACAGTGACGTCAACCGAGGCCGTTCAAACGACCTTGAGTCTATTTATGCCCGGGAAAACCCCCAAACAACACAGCATGTACGACGGAGACGAGTTCAAGTACGACACGGTCAAGCCGACCCCTATAGGGAAGGATTACTCTAGGTACCAAGGTCACGGGGGTCAAGAGCATCAGCATTACCCGACAACCCCGTACAGAAGTGAGTGGTATTGTGTGTGTGACGTGCTGGTTTTGTATTTAATGGTTTCCGTTTATGGAATAAATTAGGTGCCATCTTTTGTGATGTGGTAGTTTTGTACTTAGTCCAATGCTCTTTGTCATTCTTTAATGTGCATTATTTTAATAATAACGAGCCGACCCGCGGCATATCATACCCCGCTAATTAGTTGTTGTTTTTTCTACTTTTCAGTAATTCATAATTTGTGAATTCGACAGTACCAATGCTGCCACTGAAAATATTTGCTTTAAAACACTAAACCCCCCTTACCCCCCCCCCCCCCCCCCCCCCCCCGTGAAAGCAGCTTTCTCTTAGTTACCTCCTGTAAGTTTAAAATCGTTTCAAACTAAATTATCTGCCCCTAATAGCCGTCACCAAACCCGTCTCTGTGATTGTAAAATGTAAACAGCGTGAGCACAGCTCACCAGACAATGTGGGGGTGGGGTGGGGGGTGGTAGTGATAGTGATAGAGAGAAAGAGGGGACTGCCAGGAGGCGCTTGCAGCTTGTTTTCTAACTGATCCCAGAAGAGAATTATATATATAGATTAAGAAAATAAATTAGCCTTTGTTTAGTACAAAACTATTTAAATGAACTCTATCGGCACCTTTATTAGACTATTTACACAGGAGCAATACGTCATGGAAGTGGTTTAAAGATTTGTCTATCTTTCACGCTACATCTCAAGTTTTATTTTTCTACGCATTAGTGTGTGTTAGTTACTGATACAGTAGATATATTGTTTTTTTTTATCAAAACTGCTAGTTTATCAAGGTGCAAAAAACGTTTAACGGGTTTTGGGCCCCCTAACCGGTCTTTCCCCCCCCCCCACACCGTTTGTTGCTTGGTCTAGCGGTATGTTAGTTCCGCCCCTGCACTGAGTATAATTTTCGATCTGGTTAAAATTGTTTTGAAACATACATAAACGTGTAACTATACACGATATATTCATAACGCTAAATCTGTATTTCAGTTTAAAAAAAAAAATCTGTATTTCAGAAGGTAAGAACATCGTCAGTGCTGATGGTAATGGCGGCCGGAAGTTGAACAACGCTCTATGGATCATAACAATGACGTCATGTTTTGGCCATCTCGTTCTGCGGATTTTGTGACCAATAGAATAATTGGAATTTATTCACTGCGACGTCTACACAATGGAGAGAAAGGACGTCGGTGCTAAAAAATAACTGTACAAATCATGCGTCGTATTTATTTTAAATAACAAAGCTTTACACTTAGATATAGAAAAATTATGGAAATAATAAATATTTCATTCTCAATCACACAGCGTTACAGACATATATAGGAAAATTATTTTAAAAAATAAATATTTCATTCTTCACATATATATATTGGAAAATCAATTGTAAATAAAATTTGAGACGTTAAGATTTAACTTTTTAAAATAAACGTGCTCAGCAACAAACGCAAGATCCTAGTAAATTGGTGTTGCTGTTGTTACTAGTCCAATTGAGTTGATGTTGCTGGAAAGCTTATTTCGGTGAGATGCAGTGTGGCCGTTAGATTTAAGCCTTGCTAATCCAGCTTAGATTATCTAATCACTAAAATGTTTGCTGTTAATTACAATTAAAAAAAAACAATTTTTCTAGTATCCAGCCGACAACAAAGAAATAAAATTGTGTTTGGATTTCATTTCACATAGATAGATATTCCCGATTACTACTTATTTTGGAAATCACAGTTTGAATGAAACAGCGTCTTTGATAACAAGTTGTCTAGGTTGATTACTTTGCCATGTAAATGTTAATATTGTAAATGATAAACAGGCCACAACCTAGCTTACACTGGATTGTCAGAACATGCTAGTTTATTGTGTGCTTGCTTGTCATTTGAAAGGACGGTGAAATAGTTTTCTTACGTAACTGCACAGTAAGTCATACTTTTACTATAAAACATTATGAATATATTTCATTATGCAAGGAATTATAAGCGTATCCATAGTATGTTTAGAAAGCTAAAATATGTCATCCAAATTTGAATTAATATTTTGTCCGGTTTAGGAATCATCAGTCTATCAGCTTGGAAATGTTCAATATATCGATACACTCCTAAACAAAACTAATCACTACCTTAAACGTATTGATCGGTACAAATGAATCATCGATTGAACTCTACGCTTATGTTTGAAGCTAAACACAGTTTTAATTATCATCATGGTCATTAATTCTTAGCCGACTACTGTGAATAAGTACAATTCAGTCAATAATTACCTTAATTGGTATTCGGTGACTTGTCTGTTGATCGTACATTCAATTTTATTTTTAGCCTGTGGAAAGCTTTAATCCAATATCATGGGTATACCATCGTGTTGAAATCATTCAGCTATTGCATATTTCTGTTTTAATTAATGGTTTAGTTAAATCAAGAATATATTGTGTAAAGTTAATATATTGATCACCTTTAAGGTGAGGATCAATTGATTAACACACAGCATATTTTACTGAAGAAAGTAACAAGCTATCATAGCTTGTAAAATCAATTAAAACAGTTCGACCGTGTACATATGGTATGGCGTTGATTGTTGACAAACTATTTGAAACGAACATATTGTGAATGCTCTAAGTTAGATTAATGATCGTGTGTTAAGCTGACATATAGTGCGTCATAACGTTACAGTTTATGATCATTATGTTTGCCTGGGTAGATTCTACCCCGTGGAAGATACAACATACATGTGAAACTTTCTGGCAGAGGCTAGCCGTATGAAAAGACATATAAACTCTACCCTATTAGATTCTTTCTTCAAGAGAAAGAGGACAGTAGCTCTTTTAAAAATTGCATGATCATTTCTCTGTACATCTGTATTATTGTCACTTTTGCCATTTTTGTTAACATGTAGGCCTACATCTGAGCGCATTTCTCCTATGTGCCAAATATTGTGTCCATATTTGGAAAACGTTTTCATACGTCAACTACATATGTGGATTATTTATGATTATATGTTAACACATTACATACAACTTTATTTTGTGAATTCCAGATGGTTTTTGTAGTAATTCCTCTAGTGTAATCATAAATCGCATTTAACTTAAGTTTCCCTGTTTTTCATAATCAAATGTTCAGCAATTTGCATGCACATCTGTGAAATACACTGCGAATTATTGCCAATATTTGATACCAATTACAATAAAGCTAGATTCAGAACATGACAAATGCCATATCTAAGACCTCGAATTTAAAAATGATTATGTTATGAGTGATTTGCCCTACCGGCTAATCCCTACTTTAGTCGGTTAAAGGGTCGGCGTGTTAGATAAACCAAAAAGTCCCGAGTTCAAACCCCCGGGCAGATGAGGCTCGTTAGCTGGGGACAGCCACTCTTCTAGAAGAGCAACGCAACTGCTGCCTTGTAGTTTGTTCTTGGATAGACACAGTATATGGAAGCAAAATCCAAAAGTAAAAAAAAAAAAAACTGGCTGAAATCGAAGACAACGGCCTATAGGGCGCATAAATGGTTGACAAGTAATTATTGTGTTGAAGCGAGACTCCTCCAACATTAAAATTAAAAGCGAACAAGTAGAATTCAGAACTCTCGGAAGTCCCTTATTCCAACTCGCGATACCGTTATCGTTCGCTCACCCCTCCATATAAATACATACATATAACATCCGTTCCGTTAATTTCAAACTTATGTTTAAAGTAAAGCTGAAATGTATGTAGGATAAACATACATGCTCACTAGAAATTCCATAGCTTAAGTATTTAACAGACTAGAAATTTTGTCAGAGGCTGTATGTATTTACTTTGTCGTGAAAGAAAATCTCAGCGCTCAAATTTATTTCTATATTCATGTTTTGTGAAACTGTCTTTTTATGTTTTTATTTTAAAAACAAGCGGCGATAACTTCACCAAGTAATTAATTCCCCTACACATAAAACGCCAAGGGAAGCAATTCAATGAAGGTTTTATTCTCTCCCCTTGTGCCAGCTTTGTTTAATGGAAACAAGAATGAGGCTGTTTTTACCGTGTGTAAAAGAAATATTTGATAAAAATGTACAATTAATTTTCAATTGTAGATCAGAATTATTTTTATTGTGATATTTATTTGTCGTGGCATTCAAATGACTAAAAATCCTACAAGCTTTAAATGCCAATTATAATTGGTTTTGTTGACACAATTTGTTCTACTTAAATTTTAGTGAATTAATTTTTTTTAATTCCCGTAGATATGTTGATTTAATCTTTAGTATTTGTGATACGTTTTAATGATGTATTATACGGTATTTTAAAATGTGACTTGTCCATTATTAAATGATGCATTGCTTGATATATTATGTGCTGACTAATCTTAAAATTAGACTACGAGGCGACCAAGAGGTTTATTGTGCTTCAAGTCAGTTCGTATTTCAACAAGGAAAACATCAACAACTACACGAACTGGGTGGATAAGCTGGATTATATGGATTATCTAGCCTGAATGGATTATCTAGCCTGAATGGATTAGCTAGATAAAGATTAGTTAAGATGTTTTGATCACTTAGTGTACGAGTTTGATTGAGTGGGAGATTTGTGATATAGAGGTTGTAAATTAAAATACATGTTTGAGAAAAGGCGTTTATTTTCTTTTAATGAATGTCTGTGATAGACAAAGGTAGTTTACAGAGAGAGAAAGATTAATGCAAATGAGAAAGAGAACAGAGTAGTAAGCTATCATCAAATTGGGAAAGATATTGAAAAAGAAAAAGGGTGAAAATAGAAGAAGAGAACATTTTACATAGTAGATATTAAAAACGGCTCAATTAACTAAATTTAACCAGGTTCGTCCATTGTCCAATATGTAATTGGGTTTAAAAAATCATCTTATGCTTTCATCTCAAATATTTCTTTAAAAAATTAACAAAGAGATTATTGCTCATGTGTAGTTCTAGAAACCACCAAGGATTAACTAATTTAACCATCAGTATCTATATGTCGTAATCAAACATCATGAGACAATGTTTTCTAGTACACATAAAATCCAACTTCAAGTTAGTTTTAAAATGTTGAATATCCTAAGCTAAAATTCAGTTACAATATGATAGCTTTTCCATCAAGACATTAAATAAATATTCTTAATTATATATTACCATACTTGCTAGAACTTATTTTAAAGGACAGACAATGTTAAAGAAACACAATTTTTGCATTGGTTGAAGTACAAAAAAAAGGCTCGTTTATTTTTTCTTCTTTACATTTATCCCAACACCAAGTCTTTGGCAACGACAAACGAAAAAAATCAACAACAAAAAATATCAACAAAAGCCAAAGATCGAATGTCGCCACCTTTCGATCGCTGGCGAATAAATAAAACACAATAACTCAGGCCGTGATTACAGCAAACTGGCCTCAATAGAACGATGTATTCCCCGGGCCGTCAAAGATCCTTGCCACAAGCCAATGGATCTTTTGTCCGGGATCTACAGGGGGAAGGGGTGAAAATATTTCCGGGTTGACCCGAGGTGGATACCATTGGCAATCAGTCAGGGGCGTGGACAAAAGTGCTGGAAGGAAGGGGAGACAATATGTCAGCCAGTGGCTATTGTTTAGGGCTCAGATTGTTTAAGGGAGACAGGATGATAATTTACACAAGTATAATTCTTTACACAACACAGAAAGCTAAAGCAAAAAAAAAACATTAATAGCCAAATGGAAGCAAAACATATAGATGTATAAGCTGTGTGCATTGTGCATTAAATATAAATTATAATAAACGTGGTATGTGTATATATATATATATATATATATATATATATATATATATATATATATATATATATATATATATATATATATATATATATATATATATACTATGTTCATAGCGTATTTGCCGTTGTAAAATACGTCCAACAACTATTCCAGTTTAAATACAGTTAATACAGTTTGTTACTTTTAATAAAGCATTCGACCAATAAAGGAAGAAAAAATGTAAGAATATTTTCCGGCGTTAAAAAGTTTTATTCACTGGGATAATTCTGTATGTGTGTGTATAAAATCTGCGAAACGACCTTAATATGAGTACATTTCTAGCTTAGATACTCTTTACTCTAGCTCAGTATAACAACATCTATATTGCTCCTACCGGCATCAGCTCTCTACTATCCACCACCCCCACCCCTCTTCTAGCCTAAACTCCGGCTGAAAATTTGTCAACGCCGATGCCAATAAATCAAACTCCCTATTTGTATAGAACGTGTCGTGTGTAGAACTTCGAGCGGTGGGGGGAGGTGAGGGGGGAGGGGGGAGGTAGGGGCAGGGGGGGATATTGTGGCGTGATGGACTCGCCTGGGTCAGGAGGTGATGTTAAATTTTCCACACAGGTTATAGATGGACCTAACGTTATCTAAAGCAAATCTGATGTACAGGTTATAGATGGACCTAACGTTATCTAAAGCAAATCTGATGTACAGGTTATAGATGGACCTAACGTTATCTAAAGCAAATCTGATGTACAGGTTATAGATGGACCTAACGTTATCTAAAGCAAATCTGATGTACAGGTTATAGATGGACCTAACGTTATCTAAAGAAAATCTGATGTATAACAGGTTATAGTTGGACCTAACGTTATCTAAAGCAAATCTGATGTATAACAGGTTATAGATGGACCTAACGTTATCTAAAGCAAATCTGATGTACAACAGGTTATAGATGGACCTAACGTTATCTAAAGCAAATCTGATGTATAGGTTATAGATAAACCTAACGTTATCTAAAGCAAATCTGATGTACAGGTTATAGATAAACCTAACGTTATCTAAAGCAAATCTGATGTACAATTTGTTATAGATGAACCTAACGTTATCTAAAGCAAATCTTATCTACAACAGGTTATAGATGGACCTAACGTTATCTAAAGCAAATCTGTTGTAGAGGTTATAGATGGACCTAACGTTATCTAAAGCAAATCTGATGTAGAGGTTATAGATGGACCTAACGTTATCTAAAGCAAATCTGATGTACAGGTTAAAAATGGACCTAACGTTATCTAAAGCAAATCTTATTTACAACAGGTTATAGATGGGCCTAGCGTTATCTAAAGCTAATCTGATGTAGAGGTTATAGATGGACCTAACGTTATCTAAAGCAAATCTGATGTACAGGTTATAGATGGACCTAACGTTATCTAAAGCAAATCTGATGTACAATTTGTTATAGATGGGCCTAACGTTATCTAAAGCAAATCTGATGTACAACAGGTTATAGATGGACCTAAAGTTATCTTAAGCAAATCTAATGTACAAGATGTTATAGATGGACCTAACGTTATCTAAAGCAAATCTGATGTACAACAGGTTATAGATGGACCTAATGTTATCTCAAGCAAATCTGATGTACAACAGGTTATGGATGGACCTAACGTTATCTCAAGCAAATCTGATGTACAGGTTATAGATGGACCTAACGTTATCTCAAGCAAATCTGATGTACAACAGGTTATAGAGGGAGCTAAAGTTATCTAAAGCAAATCTGATGTACAGGTTATAGATGGACCTAACGTTATCTCAAGCAAATCTGATGTACTGCAGGTTATAGATGGACCTAACGTTATCTAAAGCAAATCTTATGTACAACAGGTTATAGATGGACCTAACGTTATCCAAAGCAAATCTGATGTATAACAGGTTATAGATGGACCTAACGTTATCTAAAGCAAATCTAATGTACAACGGGTTATAGATGAACCTAACGTTATCTAAAGCAAATCTGATGTACAACAGGTTATAGATGGACCTAACGTTATCTAAAGCAAATCTAATGTACAACAGGTTATAGATGGACCTAACGTTATCTAAAACAAATCTGATGTATAGAAAAAGGAAACCTCTTTAGACTTTTCCGTTGAGCTCATGTTTCTTGACCTCTTCATATGAAGGGAATGTGTTGTCAGCACTTTGCCCAGCCGCCTTAACTTTACCTAACACGAATAGGTACTCATCAGAGCTGTGCGGACTCAGAGACGCCCGGATTCGAACTCGAGACTTTCGGGTTAGCAGATTAGCACTCTAACGCTTATTCATTGCTGTCCCATGAAATAAAGTACAAATAGGTTATAGATGGATCTAACTTTACCGAAACATACTAGTTTACTATCATATTCTTGCAAAACTATTGTTTTATAGTAAGATGAGAATGGTACGTCGCTATTGTTATTATAGTACAACAATAATTCTACAATGATTACTGTACTTAAATGGTTTTAATTGGTAATATAAAGCCGCTATAGAATAACTACAATCGCACAACTAGCTGTGATGATATTACAATTGTACGATAATGGTTATGCAATGGTTATTGTACTAGACTGGTTTAATATTGGCCATACAAGGATAATACAAGATTACTACAATTGTACAACAGACTACAATGGCTTTACAATCGCTATACACGTGTTCTTTAGTTTTGCAATATAATATTACAGGGGTATTCACAATAATAACTAGCTTTGCATGTATGCATCATATACATATAATATTGCAATCGCAATTGCATTATAAAGGTGCTATGATTTCACTAAAAAAATTCATAGACTAATGCTTATAAACACAGGTTGAATTTGTAGGAAAGGCGTTATCACTCTCAAGCCGCTTAGGTGTTCTAAGGGACATAATAAAAAAAATAACTTGTTATATACAAGTTTTACATAATTACCTCCCTTGCTTCATTTACTTTACTACTACAAATCTGTTTTTCATAACGTATCATTAATTCCAAACAGTGTTTCTTCCAGACTTTTTTCTCCGGGGGGGGGGGGGGGCACTTGAAATCTTCGGGGGGGGCGGTAAACTTTCTTCGGGGGGGGGGGGGGGGCGGACACTGTTAAAAGTATATATTTTCTATATAAATTATATAAATTTCATTTCGTTCGGGGGGGCGGTAAAAATTTTTCGGGGGGGCAAAGCCCTCCCCCCCCCCCCCCCCGAAGAGATGCCTGGAAGAAACTCTGATTCCAAAGGTAATTTCAACTTTTATATACATTTTTAATTGATAATGCCTAATCACAATACAAAAATTAGGTAGAAATATCACATTACATTACAATGCCTTTTAGTGGCAAGGTAACAGTGACAGGTTAATTAGCAATTAAGCAGCCTGCCTTGGTTTAATTTAAATCAGCCCAAAATAAAAGTTGTTCTGTGCAATACATTCCTTTAAACTTATGCCACCATAATTAATGACCGTTGAATTGGTCATCAAAACATGACGTGTACCCTACTTTAATGACGTGTTAAAAATAGCCCTGTCGAACCTGATGTTCAATGGGGCAGGGGAAGTAGAGTTCACCTGTTTTTGTGACCTCGGTGTATGCATAGATAATGTGACATCACTATTCCTAACCCTCTTTGCTTTCCTTAACGTTAGTCAGGTACCCATTAGAGCTGAGTGAACTCAGTGACGCCCAACTAACACAATACTATAGTGCGTGTTACATGTGATAAAAATTGTGTACAAGTTAGTTCGTCTATTTTAACTGTTACTTTTACCCTCATATTGTTAGAGGTCGTCTTTTATGGATGTGTATCTATAAAACCTTCTGACTCTTTAATTAAGTAAACTCTACTTTACCTACTATACCATATGACGGATCACAGACTTACAGATTTCTTAACAAACCAAGAAGGGATGGTCGGGTAATAGGTCGTGTGATGGCTAACTCCAGAAGACCAGAGTTCAAACCTCGACACACTATTGAACCTTCTATACAATTTCATACCAAAACGTGAAACAAGGGGACGGCGTGGTCGGATAGTAGAACGTGTTACTGCTTACTCCAGAAGACCAGAGTTCGAACCTCGGGTAATTGAGGCTTGTTCGCTGAAAATAACAGCCCATCTAGGAGAGAAAAATCTAATATATATATATATATATATATATATATATATATATATATATATATATATATATATATATATATATATATATATATATATATATATATAAAGCTGATGCCTTGTAATTTGTTCTTGGCTGGACAAAGGCTATGGAAGCAGAAAAGAAAAACAGGCTGATATCGGAGTCAAAGGACTAAATGGTGCATATGAAGTCGATACGTTATACTAAATTGTGTTGGAGGAACGAACAAGAAGAATTCACCCATGTATCGAACATGGCGAGGTCTTATACTGATAGATCTAACAGGCAAATCGGACACCTCATATACCCTTCACTCTGAGTCAACGAGCAAAACGTTGCTTAGCACATTCATATGTGATGTTTAATTGTGTTTGATGAAGACACGTTGAACATTACAATTAAGAACGAAAAAGAAGAAGGCATAATAAACAAAAAACTCTCCAATATTCTTCAACCATTGGGGTTTCGATCCCCAGCCCACGACTACGGTACAACCGATTAGCCCAGACGAGTCTCTATCTGCTCTACCACCACACATGAGTAATAAAGAAATAATTAAAATCTTTATTTCTTCTAGAAGACACCGTCAAATTCATCCCCCTTTCCAGAGTTTCATTCAGGCATCTCTTCAGAAGAAGCCCAATACCCCCTCTCCCCGTAACAGACAAACATTATGGTCAAGAAATAGTATAGTGTTTCTTCCACACTATTTTCTCCGGGGCGGGAGGGGGGGGGCACTTAAAATTTTCAGGAGCGGCGGACTAACATTTCTGGGGGCTGGGGTCGGACACGATTAAAAGTATACATTTTCTATATAAATTACATTACGTTCCGGGAGGTGGGGTGGGGGGGGGGGGGAGGCGGTAGACTTCTTCCGAAGAGATGCCTGGAAGAAACACTGATAGTATACTATAAGCCCCCAACCACCCCCTCCCCATCCGTAAATGTTAAGCGCGCCACCACCTTCCCACACCCCACATAGGCTACTAAAGTCTCAAACCCCCCTCCCCCACCCCGCAGAGAAAAATGTCTCAAACACTCCCACCCCCGGGCCACCCCACCCCCGGACCTTGGCCTGTCACTCTGAGCTTACGGTCATCAGCCGAGGCTGTGGCGTATGTTATTTAGCGATCGAATGCCAATAAGTGTCACTCCCAATTATAATTACCAGGACCGCCTGGTACTAAATAGATCAGGACTTCCGGTCTGTGGTTGATCAATCTGTATAGGCCTTCTTCGATCGATCAATTATGTCGTGTTGGATTTTAAATATAAAATTTGACCAGGAAAAAATACAAGAAATCAAAGAATACAAACAATAAAATAATACGAAAAAAAAAAAATTCGAAGCATTAAAAAATGTGTTTACAAAACAATGAGTCAGTTGTAGTAGGTTACTTTAAAGGCAGTAAACGAAATCGCACACGTTTGTTTCCCTGCTGTTTTCTTAAGCTTACAACGGAGAATAAAAACTTCAGGTTAAGGATAATGTGTACCAGATCTGAAAGATTAGTGTTATGGTGATGTAGACTGTCTTGAAGCTTAAAGACAGGTGCTATGGTGAAGTAGAGTGTCTTTAAAGACTTCTGGTCTGATGAAGCATACTAACTTGAAGTTTAAAGAGTCAAGTTATATTAAAGTAGACTGTCTTAAAGCTTAAAGAATCGTGCTAGTGCTTTATTAAAGTAGACTGTCTTAAAGCATAAAGCATAAACAATCGTGTTAGTGCTATCTTCAAGTAGAGAGTCTTGAAGTTTAAAGACGAGTGTTAAGTAGAGAAAAAATTCTGGAAGAAACACTGGTGATAAGATGAAGAAACCTGTCGTGAAAGTCGAGGAGGACAGTCTGTGTCTATACGCCATACGGTGCCATTATCTATGTCTGGTATTTGTATGGTAAACATCTATTTCAGACCGGTGCTGCTATTTGTGAAAAAAAAATGTCTATGTAAACTTGTTGTCAGGTCTATGTGTTGTTGGTGTGAATATGCTGGCCTGTGAATATGCTGCCGTGTAAATATGCTGCCGTGTAAATATGCTTGGTATGAATATGATGTCATATGAATGTGCTGTCATATGAATGTGCTGTCATATGCATGTGCTATCATATGAATGTGTCATGTGTTATGTGTGTCATTATTATAAATGTCACGTTTGAAACATTTGCGTGTATCACCTCAGATAAAAACTTACATGCATATGTAGCTAATCGCTGGAGTTAGCTTCAAATATCGCCTTAACAAATCTATCCTTTCTGCCACTTCACCCCCCCCCCCTCCTCCTCCAATCCCACACACCACATTCAGACAGAATCGTATGTACAAAATTGTCATCTTTTAAAACCTTTTAAATATTTTCTACGTCCATTTCAATATTTATTTAATCGATTTTTTATTCCGCATGAGAAGTTATTGCATTACTCCTGAGAGTCAGACTTCGTTGTAATTTTTAATAGTATATATTAGGAAGACATCAGACGTACTTAAGTGTAACATCTCCATTCTATTGGTTAAATACTGATTTTCAAGTTTCAATGAGAAATTTGTAATTTAATTAACATGTATCATTCAAATTTCTACTCCCCCACCCATACTACTTTAATGGCTACTTATGCGTGGACGCATCTGTGTACCTATGTGTAACTACAATGTCAGACGGATAGGTACTCACCTCCTTTTCCTTATGAACTAACGCGTGTTTATCACGCTATGTATAAAAAAAGTAAAAATCGTTATATAACAAGTAAAAAAAAATATAATGATTATGGAATGGTAAATATTGTACGGTTTTAGCCGAGCACTGTGGGCCCCAACAATCGAATCTGACCATTTTTAAACGTGAGGTCAGCGTGACCGTAATGTTTCGTTAACTGTCGTGGGAATGTGGAACATCAACGATTGGTTCAATGGTTCTCAGTTGGTGGGAGGAGGGGAACCCATCGTTTGGGTGGGGTAAGGTAGTGGTAGAAGTAAGGGAGTTGTATGGTAAGGGAGTGGGTGGATGGTGGGGTAAGGTAAGGGAATGGGTGGGTGGGTAAGGAAGTGGGTTGGTGGGTGGGGTAAGGTAAGGGAGTAAGTGGGGTGAGGGACTGGGTGGGTGGGGTGAGGTAGAGGGTGAGGTGGGGGAATCTGGGTGGGTGGGGTGGGGTGGGGTAGGGGAGTGGGTGGGGTGAGGTACTGGGTGGGTGGGTGTCGGGTGGGGTGGGGTTGAGGTAGAGGGTGGGGGATGGTGGGGTGAGGTGAGGTGAGGTGATGGACTGGGTGGGTGGGTTTGGTGGAGTGATGGAGTAGGTGGGGTGAGGGAGTGGATGGGTGGGTGGGTGGGGTGAGGTAGAGGGTGAGGTAGGGGAATCTGGGTAGGTGGGGTGAGAGAGTGGGTGGGGTGAAATGGGTGAGGTGAGGGAATGGATGTGTGGGTGGGGTGGGGGTAAGACAGAGGGTGGCCTGAGATATTGTGTGCGGTTGGGTGAGGGAGAGGATGGGGTTAGGGGGTGGGTGTGGTAATTTAGTGGGTGGGTGGGGTGGGGGGTAGGTGGGGTGGGGTGAGGGAGTGTGTCCTTGGTCTGAGAGAGTGGGTGGGATGAGGGAGTGAGCGGTGTGATGGAAGGGGAGGGGGTTATGGAATTGTGAGGTGAAAGAATTGTGAGATGGAATTGTAGAGTGAGGGAATGCATTTGTAAAGGGGCGTTCTTCGCCGGTTATATCACTCGTTCTACTTAGCTGTACTACTTATAAGAAGGCCAATTATCGCACTTAGATTCTACTTCCTTTTTTGCAGTTTCATGTTCGTCCCAGTCTATCTCATTTGCGTCTAAAGTGTAACAAGTGACCTGCTCAGCCGATTTCAATGATGTGTTTCCTGTTTACATAACGCTGGGCGTTTTGTTATATATTTAATCAGTCAAGTGTCCATAAAAATGTATATAATTCATGTCTACGTCATAAACGACCTAGGTCTAGTTGTCTCACAAAATGTCAGTGAGAAGTGATAGACTAACCTCTAGTAATTTACTTAATGATTGATGAAACATTGTAAGAACATTACTGACGCTTTGTTATAAACCCAGAATCAATGTTGGTTAATAATTATAGCATATGCTTTATTTAGTATATATTTGTTCGTTTGTCTTTTTGCTTACTTTCTATTGGTTTGTCTCAGGGGTCGGCAACCTTTTGAAGCGGAAGAGCCAAAAGTTACAATTTTCAAAATTTCCCTGGTTTTAAAGAGCCACTAACATTATTTTTATTTCAAATATTTTATTTTTTGATTAAGATTATTAGTATTTGTTCAAGGAGCTGGAGAGCCGCATCTTGATATCAAAAGAGCCGCATGCGGCTCGCGAGCCGCAGGTTGCCGACCCCTGGTTTGTGGTAAAGACGGCAACTCAAATTTGACCCACTTATAAGATGTCGCTTTGGTTTTAACTTTCGAGATAGATTGGTCTCTAAAAATAACTTTTTTTAAAAATCTATTTAGACACAACATTCGTCATTAATACTTAATTAAAACATTACAAAATCCAATAGTATAAGGGGAGATAACAAGATTAAATACTAGCGATGGAAGGTGAAGAGTTTGGTCATAGTTGACTAGTCAATTGTTGACTAATAAGGGGCAGATAATTGTCTTTTAGAGATCGCAAGCTACTTATGGGGCTTGCACAAATTAAAAAAAAAAAAAAAAAAAAAAAAAAAAAAAAAAAAAAACTGGAAAGCTTGTTATTACAAAGATTTTTTTTCTTTATGTATGTTTGTTTTAAAAGTACCATGAATGTCCACAGTGCAGTTACCTAACAACCATGTAACCAAGTGGACAATATCCCAGGTGCCCGGGAATTTTTTAAGTAAATATATAGAGAATCTCCAGACTCGACATTTTTGGTCGGGTTTTTTTCAAACTTTTTGAGAAGAAAAAAGTACTTGAAATCGTACTTTATTCCATCGATCTCAAGTCCATAACAGGAAGACATGTCATGTCTTTATAGGGCATCTTCTACAAGTGAACACAGTTTTAGATGGACTGTTTAAGAAACCCTATACACATATTTTGTACCTGAATAAAAGTAAAGAAACATAAAGACTCTCACACAGTTTCAAACGCTACGGGTGAAGATATAATTTATTTCTAACTTCAGTATAAGCGTATTAATTACGGGGTAATGACACAAATTGGGAAAATACTTAAATACATCGGGGAAACTTAGTTAAAAAAATAGAAAAGTTGGGATGAGGAAAGAGGGGGGGGGGAGGGGCGTAAAACTATCAAAACGTGATTCATCATTTTGCAGAAACAGATTTTTTTTTCTTTTTTTTTTTTCTTTTTTTTTTTTTTTTTTGCGTTCAGAAACTATAGCCCTTATAACAATTGAAGCGCTCTGAAAATCAAATTTTTAGTTTTATTGAGAGGAGTTGCGTATAAAGAAAAGTGATTAGCCCATATGTCGTAAAATAGAAACTTTAACCAAGGTTTAAAAATTTAATTAAATTATAATCTGCTGTCAGTACAAACCAGGTTATTAGTGAGAGGATAAGACAATTTATACCAAATTTGTATAATCGGTTGTGTATGTAGTGTTAAATAGGGGACAGTACTTTTTTAAATAATGTAAATGTAAAATACACGAAACGGTTGATTTTTTTTCCCCTGCCGCCTGCCTCAGACATGTAATTTACAGCGTCAGTTTGCCTTGCATGTTTGCTTTAGTATTACAGTTTTCATCATCGGCTTGTGAGGACTGATACAGATTTACAATGTAATATTTCTTTCTTGCATGTAGCCAACTTTCATTCATTCAAGATGGTTTACTTATACATAGATCTAATACAAAACGTCTAATTACAATCTTTTTTTTTTAAAAACCTGAAAATGCGAATGTGTAATTAAATGAGGGGGGGGGGGGGGGGGGGTTGGGCTTTTAAATACAGCTGAAATAAATTTTAGATTACAGAGAATCAAAATGATACACATTTTAAGCAACCGGAAAAGTTATGTTATTACAATAATACTTATCAAATCAACCATTCTTCCACGAAACGGTTGATAGTAACAGTTTTTTTTTTTCAAAATACTTTTATTTGCAATTTAAAAACAAGTACATTATCATTTTTACATGATTTCAAACATAAAATGAAACCGAAAGAGTTTTTTACAAATGTCCATAATGAATGTTTACGTGATGTCATATGTGTGATTATACAAAATTCAAAGGGATAACAGTAAAAGAGGTGAAGGTCAAATGAAAGTGTCGGAGTCCGGGTGGGGAGTGGAAAGGAAGTTTTTCAAAGGGGGGGGGGGGGATTGGGGAGAGTCAATGGGACAGAGAAGCGTATCTTAAGTAGAGAATCATAGTGTTTTGACCACTTAAAGGATGGTGTGTTTATATACTGGTCGCGTAGGGTTTTCAAAAAGTTGCTGTCTGAGACGATAAGGGGAAAGAAACAAGGTTTAGATTATTTTTTTCCGCCTCAGCCATATAATAACAGTTTTTTTTTTCTTGTCTTTTCCTGATTTTCAAAATATCTTTACTTTCTTGCCTTTGGACTTCAGTTTCTTGAATCTGTTTTTCCGTCTTGATTCTTGTTTTTTCTTGATTTTCAAAATGCCTTTACTTTCTTGCCTTTGGACTTCAGTTTCTTTAATCTGTTTTTCCGTCTTGATTCTTGTTTCTTCCTGTTTTTCAAAATGTCTTTACTTTCCTTCCTTTTGTCTTTTCTTGCCTTTCACTATCTTCAATGATTTTGCTTCTTTTATTTCTTCTTTTAATTTTGCTTCTTTATTTTCTGTTTTAATTTATCGTTTCTTTTATTGATTCCTATAGACTATAGAGCTTTGAGTATAGGTTCAATTGTGTCGGGACGGAACATCCTACCTAAGATTGCTCCTAGGTAGGCGTCGTCTAGCTGAAAAGAATTGATTATTAGCCACTCGTACATTGAAGCCACCATAGTACAAGTACTAGGTGACTATTCTCGAGAGCTTATGCATTCGATGGATGTGTGGGCGCAACACCACAGCGATTTTTTGCATTCGATGCCTCTATGACCAACTTCTCAACCCCGGCAGCCAGCCCTAAAAAGGGCTAGCCGACCAAATGACCATGATTTATGTAGATCAGGGGTCGGCAACCTTTTGAGACGGAAGAGCCAAAAGATGCACATTTCAATATTTCCCAGTTTTTAAAGAGCCACATTTTTATTTCAATATTTTATTATTTGATTAGGACTAAGTAAATAAATGTGATTTGTTACTTAAAATAAATAGCCATAAATATGAAATAATATTTATTCATATACAAACATACACATGTTTCGCCAGAATAATAAACTTAGTAATCAAATAATATAATCAAATAATATAACTATAGGACCATCCTAAACCACTTTAGAAGCTGTTAACTTTTTTTTTTCTTTCTTTTCGGACATCACCGGCTCAGGAGGTGTCACCCATTAGCCAGTCAGGCCTCAACACAACCAACTCCGACTAACTGGCTTGAATATCGGTTTGATAACAGTGTATGGGCCGTTTTTGTCCTTTGGCTCTCACCAGGCTTATCTTCCACTGAACACAGGTTACGCTCGTACCCCATAGTCCAGTACCCGGCTCAACAGTACGAAGCTAATAGCTAAAAACAACTATTTCACTCACGTCGAATTAATGATTTCTTAAAAATAGGGAAATACATTCTGAATAAAATAACATTCCCCGTTTAAAAACATTCGAAAAAGTCGTCACTTGGGAAGTGGCAAGCATTGCACGGCTGTGGGGCTGGGCTTGGTGCCCAAGCGGCTGTCAGCCGTCCGTATACTTTCTACTTCACATATTCTCAATGTTCTCTGATAAGTGTTTTAATTCTGTTTATAGTTGTTTTTCTTTACATTATGATATTTGATATGAGTTTTGAAAATGAAATAATATAACTATTAATCTTTGTGCAAGGAGCTGGAGAGCCGCATCTTGACAGCAAAAGAGCCGCATGCGGCTCGCGAGCCGTAGGTTGCCGACCCCTGATGTAGATCCATATCAGATACTACACTATGATCTTAGCCCAGGGGTCGGCAACCTTTTGAGACCGAAGAGCCAAAAGTTACAATTTATAAAATTTCCCAGTTTTTAATGAGCCGCCAACACTTTTTTTTTAAATATTATGATCTGTATTTAGGATTTGGTATATATATATATATATATATATATATATATATATATATATATATATATATATATATATATATATATATATATATATATCAATGTTTGTGTGTGTGTGTGTCTGTTTTTCTTTTATGCATTACTACATCTTTCAACCGATCGCCATGAAACTTTGGGAAGTTGCTAAGAATGCACATGGAAAGGTTTCTGCGAAAAAAGTTTTTCAAACTCGCAGGATTGCCCCTCCCCACCCCCCCCCCCCACCCCCGGCAGCGCGCTATTCGATTCTTCTTTATATACTGTATATAAAAGTAAAGTCGATTGCGGTTTGACACCGTTCATCCGATCGTCATGAAACCTTCCGGAGTTGCCTAAAACACTCCAGGGGAGGTTGGTACACAAAAAAAAATCATTTTAAATTTTTTATGGGCGGCGCCCGGGTGGTGTATTTTTTGCCAATACACCTTTTGGCGCCCAGAGTTCCGGAGCGGCTATGTTAGTACTTGGCATCCGTTAATCTTGCGTTCTGCATATCGGGTAAGGGGTACTACTATATTCAGCGGCAAAACTGCAACAGGTGCAACCACCGGCGCCTCGTCGATTACGCGATCCGAAGCGCCCCGGGCTCACCTGCGAGCACTATGTCGCCTACGTTTGTTTTTAAAAATAGGCTATACACTATAGACACGCGTTGATTTAGTCGCTTACTAAATCGAATCAGGCTCATCCTCCTGCTTCTCTACAGGGTGCGATTTGGCGCCCAGGGCTATCCTGCGAGCACCTATCTTAGTTTTAAGGAGCACCCTACAATACGACATACGATGATTAAACCGAGCTAGGGGCCGTACGCAGCGCCACTGCAGTAGTGTAATAAGGTTCACTAGAACGCCACATTCCGTCCTCGACAAATAGACGGTGAGTGATTAACTTACACTCAAGTCTTTCATACAGCACGCCATGGTGGTAGGCGGTAGTGTAGGTAACCAGTGCCTCGATAAATATGATCCAAACACGGGCATTGTTTACATTTAAATAACTCAGCTTGAGAAAACAAGGAAGTACATTGAAATAGGGAGTAACTAAATATTCTAATAGAATAGCGAGTGTTTATTGTTTATATTTGTTATTATATCGTTCATTACCGAGTGTTGCAGACTAATATGAGTTTTAAAAATAAAATAAAACAATAATTAATAATTGTGCACCGAGCTGAAGAGCCGCACCTTGAGACCAAAAGAGCCGCATGCGGCTCGCGAGCCGCAGGTTGCCGACCCCTGTCTTAGCCAAAAGGCCGAGAAGCGATAACAACAGTTATAATAATAACTACAATTTACAACTTAATGTACCAGATCTCATTTAAATTTTTATATAAGCCAACTTAGATTCAATAAATTTACGGTCATGTAATTTGCATACATTACTACAGTATATTAAAAATTTTAGAACATCGGAACGTTTTCTTACTGTACTGCAAACGTAATAAAACATAATGAATTTAGTTATAAATTGTTTGGATAAAAATAAAATTGAGATGTAATTTAATACATGTGAAGTGTTGTATTTAAGAGTGTCATTATCTCCCCTACTTTGCCTCGCATACACTAAATCTTTTCAAAATGAAATTTAAAAACATATTTTACAAGTTTAGCATATCATCTGTGTTGCATTTTGTGATGAATGTTGCGTTTTGTGCGGTTGCGTTATGTGTTACTTTTTTCTATTCTTGTTTTAAATTATATATATATATATATATATATAGGCCCTATATATATGAAATATATATATATATATATATATATATATATATATATATATATATATATATATAAATAAATATATATATATACTAGGCATACTGCCTAGCTTCGCTTAGGTTTTTAAAAAACATTTGAGAATTTGAATACTTAATTATTTAGCGATGGATTGGGTGTGGAGTGCTTTAATTTAAACAGTAATGCTAACTTTAGAAAATATGTTTTTGTTTGACATATAAATTCCAATCCTAGAGATATATTGGAAAGTACGCAATCTATAACTAAAATGGAATTAGAACTACAAAGGTTCCATGAACAGTATATCTCAAAGTTTATATTACATTTTGTTTTGAAATTAATAAATTTATTTAATTAGGATACGTAACTGAATAAACAACTTAATTTTGTACTAATACAAATTCTATATTTCGTCATTTTCTGTTTCTGTTTAAAATAGTATACAATTATTTGAAAAATAATAATTTTAAAAACGTTACCTCCCTTGAAAACTGAACGTATGACGTATGTCTGTTTACTTCTTAGCGCAATTTCCATTCTGGAGAATTGCGTTTATTAACTCGTCATTTCTGGGAATGGATGGATGAATGAATGAATGTATGGATGAATGTGTGTCCGGGCTTTAAGTCGTATCTCCTCCTCAACGAAGCAATATCGATGACTAGTTCTAAAAGCAATTGTGTTAAGCAAGTTACGAGAATGAGCATAGGCCATAAAAATTCCGGGTTTCTTTCATGTATTTCCCGGAAAAGACAAAAAACCTTGAAAAATTTCAGTTTTTGGCCCATATCTCGGCAACCAGACCACTTAGCGACTTGAAACATGTACCAATCGATTCCTGCTATAATTTAGAACAATATTGACGAAGAAAGTTTTCAAAAATATCCTCTCGTTCGGTCACAACTTTTAAAATTACATAAACACCTACAAACCGATCGTTCTTCTAGCTTGAACGCACCCAAGCATTATACGTCAGAGCTATTTTTAGATAACATAAGGAAATTGCGCATAAATGTCACTAGACTTTTTAAATTAACTTGTTTACTTTCTCGTATATACGAAGTATAGAGAAAGTCTTGTAATCATGCACAAAAATCACATTAGATTTGGACAGTTTTCACCGTTTTACTCCTCAGTCCTTCATCACATCCGGGATATAGAAGACTTATTTTAATCGGGCAAAAATTATAAACTCAGATATATAAAAATTTTGGCGTTTTATGCGTAATGGAGTTGGAAAAACTGGATTATCCAATTCTGTCCGTGTGTGTGTCCGTGTGTAAACACGATAACTTGATTACCGTTACAGCTAGGTTGATGAAATTTCATATATAAGTATTTTATCAAAATCGTGGATCCGTATCAACTTTTGAGCGATTTCCGATAACCGGAAGTGGTACTTTTTCTACTTTGAATTTTTCAAAAGCCTATAACTTTAGTTCTATTTCAGATATATAAATGAAATTTGATATGTAAGTAGAAGATCTAATTTTCTACCTTCTGTCAAATTTTGAGTAATTTCCGTTCATCGGAAGTACTTATTTACGCTACTTCCGATTTCTCAAAATCGCATGTAAATTTATAAAGTACTAATAATATTGCGCACTATTATGCACATCTTTATTTAGCGTTCACTTGGTGTGCATTTCTTTTTTTCTACGAGATTATATTCTATTTTTAAAAATTTGAGTATTTAAAATGGATTAAAAATCATGCCTAGAAGTCTATATCCCGAGTTGCCATCCCCCGTAGTGTTATATTAGAATATTCGAGAAAGTTTAGGGGAGATCACTCCCGGTTTATGTTTTTTTACAAACAGTTGCTATGCTTATATAAGAAATTAGGGTATATGAACATATTTAACGACTATAATGGCTGTTTCCGACCGGAATAAAGTTTTTTTGTTACCCTCCAGGGTCGGTCTACGACGTCATATAATATTAAGGGGATCGTTCGTCATTTTTTTTAATATATATATATATCTCATATAAGGAGAATTTCACTCACAATCATCTTTTAGCCCTCGTCGAGGGCTTTTAGTCTGACCAACGGTTTTTCCATACGGCCTAGTCCTCTATAGTAGTGTATGCAAAAACTTAACATGATGTACAGACGTTAAGTAACGTAAAAATTGTGTTAAAATTTCCTTGTTTTTGCCATAAAATACAAAGATTATATAGGGAAATACGGCTGGTCAGTTTTGACCCGTTTCCCGATTTTTCCAGGACATGGCGAGTTTTTTGTGACACCCCAAGGCCTTCTTCTACCACCTCACAAAATTTCAAGGGGGGTCGTCTGAGGAAATGTTTTTGCGTAATAGAGCTCATATAAAGAGAATTTCACTCGCGGTCACTTTTTAGCCCTCGTCGAGGGCTTTGAGTGAAACCGACAGTTTTCCCTAAAGGTCAAGCCATTGACCTAAGAGTATGCAAACAATTAGCCAGATGTAAAGAGGGTAAGTTCCCTAAAATCCGTTTTGAAATGACCCTCAGTTTTCCCCATAAAATACACAGATTATATAGGGAAATACGACTGGTCAGTTTTGACCCCTTTACGAAGTTTTCCCAGATATGCCGAGTTTTTTATGATACCCCAAGGCGTTCTCCTACCACCTCACAAAATATCAAGGGGGGTCGTTGGAGGAAATTTTTTTTTCGTAATAGAGCTCATATAAAGAGAATTTCACTCGCGGTCACTTTTTAGCCCTCGTCGAGGGCTTTGAGTGAAACCGACAGTTTTCCCTAAAGGTCAAGCCATTGACCTAAGAGTATGCAAACAATTAGCCAGATGTAAAGAGGGTAAGTTCCCTAAAATCCGTTTTGAAATGACCCTCAGTTTTCCCCATAAAATACACAGATTATATAGGGAAATACGACTGGTCAGTTTTGACCCCTTTACGAAGTTTTCCCAGATATGCCGAGTTTTTTATGATACCCCAAGGCGTTCTCCTACCACCTCACAAAATATCAAGGGGGGTCGTTGGAGGAAATTTTTTTTCGTAATAGAGCTCATATAAAGAGAATTTCACTCGCGGTCACTTTTTAGCCCTCGTCGAGGGCTTTGAGTCACACCGACAGTTTTCCCTAAAGGTCAAGCCATTTACCTAAGAGTATGCAAAAAATTAGCCAGATGTAAAGATGGTAAGTTCCCTAAAATCCGTTTTGAAATGACCCTCTGTTTTCCCCATAAAATACAAAGATTATATAGGGAAATACGACTGGTCAGTTTTGACCCCTTTACAAAGTTTTCCCAGATATGCCGAGTTTTTTATGATACCCCAAGGCGTTCTCCTACCACCTCACAAAATATCAAGGGGGGTCGTCGGAGGAAATTTTTTTTCGTAATATAGCCCATATAAGGCGCCGATCAGTCGAGGTCAGTTTTGACCCCCTTTCTGTGGACTTTTCGGCAAACCGTCACCGGCCCTCGTGTTCTATCGCCCCCAGGCACCATCGTGCCGAATTTGACGCGCCTGCGGCTCCGGGAAGTGACCACTTTGCTTTATATATATATATATATATATATATATATATATATATATATATATATATATATATATATATATATATATATATATATATATATATATATATATATATATATATATATATATATATATATATACGCCACTGCCACAGAGGAAAGAAACTGTAAGGGGTGTAATCTAGTGTGTATTCATTTTGTAAAGTTAAAAAAAAAGAGAAGATTAGAGCTACATTGCATAATATGGATTTACAAGTAAGTAACATACGTCTGTAACAAGTTTCCAAGATCAAACGGTTACCACACGCTAAAAAACAAGCAATGTTGATGGATTAGTTGCCCCTAATTAGTTGTGTTCACTATATTATGATCGGTCGACATTGCTGGGCGTATTGTAGACGGCGGTGTAATGTCCTGTAGCGGTGTGAGATCCACTGTTTGAACCCATTAGGAAATCACGTGATGAGGTGCCAGCCAATGGCTGACAAGTTGTTTTTTTACATGTCAACAAACAAGTTGCCCGTGAGTCATGGGTCACGTGACAAGACTGTTGGAACCACGGTAGGGATTTTAAAACTTGAGTTCAGCCTGGGGATGTAAAACAATGGTCGGATACTCAAGGTAGAAACAACGTTATTTAGACTTCCCCCCCCCCCCTATCGATTTCTTCCCCCCTTTCCTCCAGGCATTACCATCCTTCCCTGCTATTGCCCATATGAACAACTACCCCCTGTACATAAACCCCTGTCAAAAAAACAGCAGTAGGACACTACACCACATGGGTAATTGACAAGGGGGGGGGGCAATTGACAAGGGGGTGGGGGGTAATTGACAAGGGGGTGGGGGGTAATTGATCTGGGGTGTAATTACGGGGAAGGGGGGTTACCTACTGGGGCATACTGTTCTTGATCAGTCTACAACAATAGGACTATCCAACATCTGTAGACCTAATCCCTACAGCTGATTTAGTGTACATAACAGACAACAGTGATTGATGACGTTGTGGTCCTTACTATGGCAGTGATAGACATGTGATTCATTAAAACAAAACAAAAATAATTAAAATTCCAACATTTCATGCTCAGGATGGGATTAGCTTTCTTAAAAGTATAAAAAATACATCATAATACTATCGGAAAGTGACCACCAGGTCATGTAAAAGAAAACTTTGTTTAATAAACTTTTTTAAAAATAACCATTAAAAAGATTATTAGACGTATACTACGTGCTTAATCAGTGATGGTGCGCTAGCTACTTACTAATTATCGATGTCAGTGGGTTTTTTTAACAGTATTGACTTCACTAACAATCATTACATTTCTTTCTACTTTCGATTTAATTCATCCTAACAATCTTCAATGTTGTTCCCACAGCTGTGTGTCCGTGCTTCACATTCGCGATGTGTCGAGGTCTATAGAATTTAACACAATGGCAGATCGTGGCACCAGGCAGAAGGTTTTGTAGAGCTAGACCGGTCTGTTGTAGGGTTCAAGAATTCCAGTCTGGCATTGTACATGCCAGGTCCGGTCGTTGTCTTGACAACAAAAGGTCACAGACGGTGTTGAAGTTAGATACTAAGGTGCGTTTTATGGGCTTGTCTGGAATGTTGTTTTAATACTAAGGAAGACATAGTTATTGTAGCAAGTTGTAATAGGCGTGTACACAGCAGCATTTCAATACTAAGTAACATAGTTTTGTTAGTTAAGATTGTAAATTGTGCTAGGCATATATACAACACTGCAATTCTAAGTAACATAGCTTTGTTAGTTAAAATTGTCAAGTAAGCTAGGCGTGTATACAACACTTCAATACTAGGCAGCACACTTAAGTTAGTTAATAAACTTACACGTGATATTCGTGTCTAAAGCAGTTCTATACAAAGTAACACACTGATGTATCAGTATCATTACTAATTCTTTATGAATAATTTGTTAGATCGGAGAGTAGAACACATAAGTCCAGTGAGGTCTACAACATAAACTTCACTACAATGTATTTTCATCTTTATAAGCTCAGATAATGCAATACATGACATTTCTATACTAAGTTATACAAGGTAGTGATAGCTAAAACAAGTCGCACGTATCGTGTTTTCCTCTAGACATATTGCAGTACTAGTGTTATACTTGACAATGCAGCCAGTTTTCATACACAAAACCAATCTTGGATTATGATTGTGTTTACAGTATTGGATTAAGAGACACCATTATATTACTGAGGTTTGACAATTATTTCATCCTGTTCACTGGTGAGCTGGGTTTTTTTTTAATTGTGTCGTTGCTGTTTTTAGTTAATTATTTTTTTATACGAGAATGTTCCCCAAAGTTTAATTACGTTTGTTTTTTAAACAGTTAAAAAAAACGTCAATTATGAGGAGCGACTCAAACAGATGTTTAATGATTTTCAATTAAATCTAAATTAATTTTTTGGAATAAGAAAATCTTTAAAAAATAATTGCACGTCTCCGTGACATTAAGCATATATTCTATTGTATTTATTTAAAGTTCATTTTTTCTTAAAAAACATATTTTTTTAAAAATAAATAGGACTAGATGTCGGAAGCATTTTGTAAATGTTTAATGATTTTTAATTAAATCTAAATTGATTTTTGGAAAAAGAAAATCTTTTAAAACATTGCGCCTTACCGTGATTATAAGCGTATATTCTATTGTCTTGATTTAAAATTCATTTACAAAAAAAAAATAATATTAAGTAGGCCTAGATGTCGGAAGCATTTTGTAAAATGTCTACGAGTTATGTTTAGAGATATGTTTCAACACGGAATATGTGTTACAAAATCAACTTAATTAATTAAAACATAATTGCGGCTGTGTTACCTATGGCTTTTAAACAAAGAAAAAAATGATTGCACAGTTATTTGTATCATATGTATGAAGTTAAATATAGCATATGCTGCTGTAGACTAAGCTAAATTTTAAACATGTATTAAGCTCATACATTAATAAGTGTCCAGTTAAGCACATGCATGCATGTGATCAGTAAAGCTCCACTAACAACGCTATCATTTTACTACCATCATTAAAATGTCTACCTTGTTAACATGTGTCAAGTTAAGCTCCCTTGTTAACATGTGTCAAGTTAAGCTCCCTTGTTAACATGTGTCAAGTTAAGCTCCCTTGTTAACATGTGTCAAGTTAAGCTCCCTTGTTAACATGTGTCAAGTTAAGCTCCCTTGTTAACATGTGTCAAGTTAAGCTCCCTTGTTAACATGTGTCAAGTTAAGCTCCCTTGTTAACATGTGTCAAGTTAAGCTCCCTTGTTAACATGTGTCAAGTTAAGCTCCCTTGTTAACATGTGTCAAGTTAAGCTCCCTTGTTAACATGTGTCAAGTTAAGCTCCCTTGTTAACATGTGTCAAGTTAAGCTCCCTTGTTAACATGTGTCAAGTTAAGCTCCCTTGTTAACATGTGTCAAGTTAAGCTCCCTTGTTAACATGTGTCCAGTTAAGCTCCCTTGTTAACATGTGTCCAGTTAAGCTCCAACTTTATCATGTGTCCAGTTAAGCTCCAACTTTAACATGTGTCCAGTTAAGCTCCAACTTTAACATGTGTCCAGTTAAGCTCCAACTTTAACATGTGTCCAGTTAAGCTCCAACTTTAACATGTGTCCAGTTAAGCTCCAACTTTAACATGTGTCCAGTTAAGCTCCAACTTTAACATGTGTCCAGTTAAGCTCCAACTTTAACATGTGTCCAGTTAAGCTCCAACTTTAACATGTGTCCAGTTAAGCTCCAACTTTAACATGTGTCCAGTTAAGCTCCAACTTTAACATGTGTCCAGTTAAGCTCCAACTTTAACATGTGTCCAGTTAAGCTCCAACTTTAACATGTGTCCAGTTAAGCTCCAACTTTAACATGTGTCCAGTTAAGCTCCAACTTTAACATGTGTCCAGTTAAGCTCCAACTTTAACATGTGTCCAGTTAAGCTCCAACTTTAACATGTGTCCAGTTAAGCTCCAACTTTAACATGTGTCCAGTTAAGCTCCAACTTTAACATATGTCCAGTTAAGCTCCAACTTTAACATGTGTCCAGTTGAGCTCCAACTTTAACATGTGTCCAGTTAAGCTCCAACTTTAACATGTATACAGTTCAGCTCCCTCGTTAACACATGACCAGTTAAGCTCCCGTGTTAACATGTGTCCAGTTAAGCTCCCTCGTTAACATGTGTCCAGTTAAGCTCCCTCGTTAACATGTGTCCAGTTAAGCTCCCTCGTTAACATGTGTCCAGTTAAGCTCCCTCGTTAACATGTGTCCAGTTAAGCTCCCTCGTTAACAATTGTCCAGTTAAGCTCCCTCGTTAACATGTGTCCAGTTAAGCTCCCTCGTTAACATGTGTCCAGTTAAGCTCCCTCGTTAACATGTGTCCAGTTAAGCTCCCTCGTTAACATGTGTCCAGTTAAGCTCCCTCGTTAACATGTGTCCAGTTAAGCTCCCTCGTTAACATGTGTCCAGTTAAGCTCCCTCGTTAACATGTGTCCAGTTAAGCTCCCTCGTTAACATGTGTCCAGTTAAGCTCCCTCGTTAACATGTGTCCAGTTAAGCTCCCTCATTAACACGTGTCCAGTTAAGCTCCCTCATTAACACGTGTCCAGTTAAGCTCCCTCGTTAACACGTGTCCAGTTAAGCTCCCTCGTTAACACGTGTCCAGTTAAGCTCCCTCATTAACACGTGTCCAGTTAAGCTCCCTCGTTAACATGTGTCCAGTTAAGCTCCCTCGTTAACATGTGTCCAGTTAAGATCCCTCGTTAACATGTGTCCAGTTAAGCTCCCTCGTTAACATGTGTCCAGTTAAGCTCCCTCGTTAACACATGTCCAGTTAAGCTCCCTCGTTAACACATGTCCAGTTAAGCTCCCTCGTTAACACATGTTCAGTTAAGCTCGGGCGTTAAGTTTCCTGACCTAACTAAAGCCCCACGGGAGTGTGTCTGTGAGGTTCAGCTAGGTGCTCACCTAGAAGCGGCGCGAGTAACGGAACAAATTGGCACCTGCCAGCACGCGCTAATTAAACTATGCACGTGCGAGAGACGATAGCTCAGAAAAAAAAAGAAATCGATTTAAAAAAAAATATTTCGCGACAGAATGCCAATATTTCATGTTCCGGGATTATAATTTGTTCAGGCTTTATAAGGGTTCTACATGATCTCTTTTTGTAGAGGTCATAATGTCGAGGCGAATTGTTTGAATTGCAAAAAAAAATGTATTACAGTCGAAGAAACAAATTATTATTTGTATTTTATCCTGCTGTTTCCTTAATATGAGTGCTGTGTAAAGTTCCTGTAATTTGATATAACCAGCGGTCACACAACTCTACATATAAGTACCTGGCTCAAATTCACCCAGCCATGTTTGGTACCTGGGTCACAATCACACAGCCATGATGGGTATTTGGGTCACAATCACCCGCAATCAATAATTACAAGACAAATATTTAATCTCCAATTACAAGACATAAGTATGTAATCTCCAATTACAAGAAAAGTATCTAATCTCTGATTACAAGACATATAGATGTTATCTCTAATTACAAGACAAGTATGTATTCTCTAATTACAAGACATAAGTATGCAATCTCCGATTACAAGACATAAGTATTTATTCTCTAATTACAAGACATAATTATATAATCTCCAATTACAAGACCTGAGTACTTAATCTAATATTACAAGACAAATACCATGTCTGCCATGTTTTCATGCGTGTGTCTGGTGTGTGGCGAGGGTGGGTGGAGATCTGAGGGCCGCGAGGAGAAGGTTATCACCAGCCCTGTCAGGGGGAGGCGATACCACGTGACCGCAGACGGCGGTGCTGGTTGGAACCCACTCTGGTTTATGACGGGTCTACGTCCTGATTATTCCAGAAGTCATTAGTCGTGTGGGTCTGTGGTTTAAGTGTTTAGGAAAAGAATGTGTCTCGCTTGCATTGTTTGGCTCTATCTAAGTTAGTTTACACAATATTTGTTTCTGTCTTTTTGAGTCAGTTAATAATTTTTTTGTTCTATACGCATCTCTACATAAAGGAACACTTTGTTTATAATAAACTGTAATATTCTTTGATGAGTTTTTAGGGAGGTACATTTATTTTCTTTTTATCTGCTTCCGACATTACCCAAGCAGCTATGCAATAAAACAAACTTTACCTGTTTAGTGAAACCATTAGTGGCTTGATATGTAAGAGCTTTCATGAGCGGCCAATGCTTCATATTTAATGTGTGCATCCGCTTTTATTTATTAATATGTATGCCTAATAAACCGTTTACACCCCACCCCATCACCCATCCCTCTCTATCCTTAACTAGGATATTTCAATATTATAGGTTAGGTCTATGAAATGTCACTTGATATCACGTGTTGCTGTTCTTTTAGATAAAATTGAGCTTGTAGGTTGTGTGTAACATATTTAAATAAGTTTTTATTCCAGAATTTTTTTTCTCCGGGGTAGGGCACAAGAACTTTTCGGGGGAGAGGGGAGGGGGGGGGCGGACTAAAATTTCCGGGGTAGCGGACACTGTTAAAAGTATATATTTTCTATATAAATTCCATTTCGTTAGGAGGGGGGAGGGTAGACTTTCTTCGGGGGAGGGTCGAATGAAGAGATGCCTGGAAGAAACTGTTTAAATCACCCTCACTACGTAGACTTTCTTCGGGGGAGGGGGAGGGTCGAATGAAGAGATGCCTGGAAGAAACTGTTTAAATCACCCTCACTACGTACTGAAACTACTGGATAATAGACAATCCCGGTGAAAGCAAAACAGAGTGGGACGCTTAAATATGACATGATTTGAGGAAAATAAAACTTCATTGACATCGATTGAGATTGTTATTACTGGTGAGATTGTTTAAGTTGTCAGTCTACTACAATCAACTTCAGATGAATAAACAGAGA